>NC_092805.1:148654771-148954771 GCF_040954645.1 Diabrotica undecimpunctata | reverse complement strand
ATTGAAAAATTTAATAATTTGTTTGATATTTTAAATTCTACTGATAAGAATAATCCTAACAAATTTAAAAATGTATTTGAGGGAACTGATTTTCAGATCAATTACCTAGATTCTATGATAGATTTGGTACATAAACTGAAAATATTAGATAAAACGGGAAAAGATGTAACATGACATTCGCAATCAAAAAAGTGTTGGATTGTAACAATGAATGGTGTTAAAAAGCTTTGGGATAACTTAAAGTCTCATGATTTTAAATACTTAAAAACAAGAAGACTTAACCAAGACTGCGTGGAAAATTATTTTGGTAGTATAAGACAACAAGGTGGAAATTCCATCAATCCAACTCCTATACAATTTCAGAGGGCATTTAAAAAACTATTTTGTCAAAATTTTATGCATTCTAACAAAATGAATTGCAAAGATGATTTAGATAAACGTTTAATGGATTTAAATGTAAAAAAAACTTGTAGTGAACAATACTCTCCAGTGAAGGCTATTTCGCTTCCAGATTGTGATTACAGAACAGAAAAACTAACAACCCAAAATGCTTTTCAATATGTATGTGGTTATTTAATTAAAAAGGCTCTCAATATTCATGTTTGTCATATATGTATTAAATATTCAAAGGAAATAGAAGAACTAGATAGTAGTTTGTTATTGACACATTTTAAAGCATACAATATTGATAAATGTGATTATGGGGGACTGAGAACTCCAAGTGAGAACTTCGTACAATATATTTATAAATTAGAAATAATGTTTTGTTCTTCATTTGAAGAAATATTTACTAAAGGTGAAATATCTCACTCGTACCTTAGGGTCATGAAAGAAGTTCCTTTTAAACATCCATGTGATTCATTTCCATATATATATGTTATAAAATTATTTATTCGTTTACGGTTATTTTATTCTTTAAAATATTTTAACGCGGATCTGAAAAGTAACAAAATAAAAAGGGGGGATAGAAAATTGAAAATATTATCCCATGTTTAAATACACACAACGCAAAAGTCTAAGGATATTTTAATAATCTTAATAATCTAATTTTTATTCCGTATTTTTGACATTTTATGGTGGTATGTGAAACATGCGTGATTTGCAATATATTTTTTTTTTGTTCCAATTTTCTGTTTTTTTGCAATTTATGGTTTCTGACATATTAAACAACAATTTAAACTACAAATTTTGTATTACTTTTTTTAAGTTTATTACAGGTAAAGAAAATACGTCTATTTATAAAAATATCCCTATACTTCTGAGTTGTGTGTATTTAAAATTGGTGTAATTTTTTATCATACTTTGTTCAATGTAGAACACCTGTTTATCTATCTATGGTTAGTTTTTTATTATTAGTATATATATATATATATATATATATATATATATATATATATATATATATATATATAGCAATATATAATATACTCAAGCAAATAATATAGTGATTAAGTTAAGAGGGCTCCTATCAAGATTTTTTTATGTTTTTTATTATTAAATTATGTTTTATTAATAAATAAGCTTAAGCAGTGACATTTAATTTTCTGGAAAGCTTTATAAAGTTTGACCCTAAATCAGTTAGCAGAATGTGACCATGTAAACCAGATTCTGATAATTTGGTAACACATTCAGTGAGAACTTTAGTGAAGTCGTTCGCGTCACAGGTTTAATTAAAAAAATAAGCAATTAGCTGTTTCCAATTCTGAAACAGTCCTCTTTCCATAATAACTGTACAGTTTTATGCAACTACAGACTGATTTTTTTCTTTCTCCATGTTTTGGAATCCAACAATTTCATCACAACTAAAATGAAAATAAAGATTTGACTTAAGCACAACTTCATAAATGCATATACTACAATGTTTATCCAATTCTGACATAGTCTTAACTTTAAACTGGATAGCATTAAATACAGAGGTCTGAGTTAATCCAGGTTTACAAACAATGTTTCCAGTCATTTCTTCCAAACAACGTTTAGTTGGTAAATAAAGAATTTTTTTCAAAAAGTTTTAAGTTTTGGGTTCAAAAAGTATAATGTGAAAGCGAATTGTTTGTATTTCTTTGAATACATTCTGGCCTTTGGTACTTTTCTCTGCAACAGTGCTTGAGATTTCACAATTTATTAGGAAATTTGTCACATAATTTTTTAAACTGTTCCAATTCTGGTTTTGAGTCGTTTTGTTTTTTATATGTTTTTGTATTTAAAAGTTTCCATTTTAAAAACCTTATTTAACATTTCAGCTTAAACCTGGTCCGACTCTAATTTACTTTCTTTTAACCTGGATAAAACAGTAGCATTATCCTATCAAGGAGCTCTTCAACTCTTAAAAGCCAGATCAGTACCGCTGATTCTGTAAAATTTCTTGGTATTTTTTGAGACAGCAACTTTAAATGGTCCCTTCATATCGATTTGTTAAGTAAGAAACTAGCCTCAGCCTGCTATGCAATAAGATTTGTTTCGAAGGCGATCAATTTATAATCTTCCAAAATTGCATATTTTTCTTTCTTCGAGTCTCATCTTCGATGTGGTCTTTCTTTTGGGGGTTCTGGTACAGCTGCCCAATCCGTTGATATTATTAAATAAAAAAAAGTAATAAAGTATCTGTTTGGCCTCAGAAGAACAACACATTGCAGAGTCTACTTCAAAGATCACGGGATTTTACTTCCTTCTTTATATATTTTAGAAACTGTTTGCTTAGTTCGTAAATACCTACATGTCTTTCCAGCAAGACCTTATCGTGACTACTAAACGAAAATTCAACCTTTGATGTTTATTTACCGATGCCGTTCACAGTTCGTAAACAAATCTATATTATATTCTACAAAAAAACTACAACGATCTCCCTTTACGACATAAATCTGCAACATCGTTCCCGAAGTTTCGTAAAATGACAAAAGCCTATCTATCTGAAAGACCATTTTATTCAGTAGAAGAGTTTCTTAATTAATAACTAAGAAATTACAATATCTTAATGTACAGTTCCATGGTTCTTTACCCGTGGGTCATCATTACCCAAAGTAGCTTAAACTTATTAGTTCCTACGGTTGATTATGCAATTTGTTATTGTCTTTTTCCTCCGAGTCTTTGTAAGCTTCGTCCATAAAATTGCAAAATTTTCAATGACAATAAAGCATATATTTCTATTCTATTCCCATCCGGGTTATGTTTATCCATGCTTATGATGGTCTTTTAGAATGGGGCGGAATAAGGAATATTTACTTGCATTCTATAAACATTCAGAAGTGGTTAATTAAATTTTTATGAAAAAAAATAAGATATTACAGCGAACTGTTATACAATGAGAATAAATTTTTAACTGTACGTAAATTGTCCTCTTACAAAGCCCTTATACACATACATGAAATAAAAAAGGATACTATTATACATTAGCAATCATGCGCATCAAACTAGTTATATAAGGAATAATGCAATTTTATCTAAATGTAATAAATCCATACTCCAGAAATATGTTGGCTACATAGGGCCCAAATGATACAATTGTCTACCGGAGAATTTAAAACAAATTAAGAGTTATAAAAAACATAGATATCAGTATAAAACTAAACAATGTATTGGAAACAAAATAACACGATTCTGCGAGGAGCAGATTAATTGATAATAGTAATAAATAAAAAATATCGAAATATACTTTGTTTACCAACTACAATATTTCTTGAATTTATTGACATATTTATGTCACATGCTATATTAAAATGAATGTATTTTTGTAAGTGCGCATATGTAACTATTTATATTAATACATTTGTTAAATATTTGCTTTTTTGTACATATATTTTTTAAGTATCACACACAAAGGGTGCTACTTTTATGGTAGCTCTATTTCAGTGATTTTTCATGTTTATTTAGTGTTAAGTATGCTTATTTTTTGTAAATCTATATTATAATCTAAGCTTCCTAAATAAACATTATTATTAGTAATAATTACAAAAAATTTCTATTATTATTATTGTGTTTTATTACAATTTTTTACCCCTCCCTACCACAAATGTGATATATCCAGGCGAATTGAATGTAGTACTGTACAACCAGAAGTTTCAGAGACCTCAGATGCACATAAAGAGAAATCGAAGAGGTATACGTGTATATTAATTACAATAAATTTTTATTATTCTGTTTTATTACAACTTTTTACCCTTTCCTACCATAAATTTGATATGTCCTGGCGAGTTGAATTTACTACAATACAACCAGAAGTTTCAGAGACCTCAGATGCATAGAAAGAAATCTAAGGGGTATACAGTCATTCTAGCCGCAGCTGCAGAGTTTTTACGCGCAGCGAAAATATCGTGGTGTTGGAGGTTAATAGATATTCACATTCAAAGAAATTCCTCAACAGGAAACAAAAAAAGTCAGCAACTTAAGACAAAGTTAATAGAAATTTCAAAAGTATAATTCTGTATTGATAAGTAAAAAAGTCGACTCAAAATGTAGATTTTGAGTGATGAAGTGTTTTATTAACCTTAAAAAAAACGATAAAAAGTAATAGAAATTAACTGCTTTTCATCTCTATTTTGAAATTAACTCTCAAATTCAATCGATTTTTATCGGTTTTTAGCGTACTAAAATACTTTCAATACGGTAATTTGTTTGTTAAAAAAAAAACAAATCGATATTTTTGACTTAACAACTTTTTAATTATCAGTACAGAATTGATATATAAGTTATATTAAATTTTACAGAAAAAATAAAATTCATACAAAACAGATTACTTAAAAATGATTACTTCATTTCTCAGTGTAACTATCATTTGACTACAGTTTTGAACGACTTCCTCACTACTTTTCTTCGTGTACGAATGCATAGTTTTATTGCTACTGTCACTCTGAATTTCTGTCCTCCCAACATCAAAGGTTCCGACAAAGCTTTCGCTTCTTGTTGTGATTAGTATTCTGTGGTTTCACTTTGGTTTCAGCTTCAGCCCGTTCATATTTTATTTGGTGCTAGAAAGTGCTAGCATTGCTAGAAACTCTCACAAAACGTGACAAAACTTTCTATGGGAGTTACCTTACTAGGGGGAGGGGGTATATACTTTGATTATGTAATGTATGGGGTTGAAGCATCACATAAAACTGAAATTTGCAAATTAAATTAAATTTAACATGGAAATAAAACAAGAAGCTAGCGAGAAAACTTGTAAAATAAAAACAGAGAGTGGGGCGTGTGATGATTCTTTGGATGTCTTTAAAATTGAAATTAAGGAAGAACCTAAGACGGAAAGTGCATACGAGACGTTTGATCATTTAGATTCAAATGTTTTCTCTGTAAATACTAAAGCAGAACAAGATGAACATAAATTTACACAATTTGAAGGAAAGCAAACAACAAAGGAAGAAGGTAAACAAATGATATTAATTATAATATGTAATAATAATTACATATCTGTTCATTATTAATGGGAATTGACAAAATGGTAGCCCAATATCGATTTAAAAATATAATGCTTATTATAAGATTTTGGGAGTGTGTGGACTAGCTAACATTTTTTGTATGCATATATGCTTCAGTTTATTAAGGAAATCATTAATTATATTCAACCACAAAGGTTTAATAGTAAACCCTGTAAAGTGTTAATAAATAATATTGATATACTTGATAATACTGAGCATATTAGCGGTATGTGGTTTTAATTGTGATTGATATGAAATATGTGTCTAGGTGACAATCGACCTTAAATTTAAGCTGAAATTTCCTACTTATATATTATTATACTTAGGACAGGATCTTTCCGATTTAAGAATATTTTTCCAATGGCAAAGCTCAGTGCTGGTTTCCCAAAATCAATCTTCTAGCTTAACAAAAAGTCACCTCTTTTGGCAGGTATATGTACAATATTATGTAAGCAAACAAAACTGAAATCTTTGGCTTTATAATTTTTGTATCTTCTATTGCAAACCTATTCCTAATTTTAAATGTGTGTAAAAATGTCAGTTTGATTACCTATTTTATGAATGTAGTGATCCTGCAGTGGGATCTTAGGCTATAAAATTATCTAATTATACACATACTTATACAGATTAAAATTATTTCTATGAACAAAACGAACTAATTTGTTTAAACTGGAGGTGATTTTTGCCAGCTTGAATCGGGATCGATTATTTACATGGATGGTTCCTTTGCTAAACTTTTAATTAGTAGTCAAATTTCATTTTTTTAAATTAAAAATTAAGTAATCTTGAGAGGAAAAAAATAAATATGGCATTTTAATTGCTTATTCATCTAAATTTATAAAATTCTTATTAGAGTTTTCAAAAACCATATACAGGGTGAAATTTTTGCTATGAACAAAGCGAACTAATGTTTTAAAGCCAGATCTGATTTTTTTCCACCCCTCTCAGACTTAGAGATTAGCACAATAAATTCAATCTTAGAGATCTTATAGATATTGTCACAAAAGTTTTAGTTACAAAAAGTATAAATATAAGTAAATTAAGCTAATCTTTAAACTTAGTCTATACATATAAATATATATTTTGAGACCAAGATAATGAAATAAATATTTTACAATTGAACTGCCGTTTGGCAGTTCTAGTGTAGTTTACTAAGAACACCATCTAGTATGAGGCAAATATGCTATTGAATTGATATCCGTGACCCAGTTTAACCAGAAAAATATTATAATTTCAAAGGTTTTATTAATATTTGCTGTGATCATGATGACAGATATGGTGATGCAGCCCATTTTATTAAAGTCGTACATAGTTTATCAAGAAATTTTAACTTCTACTATAATCCATTTGAACATATTTGTATTTCTGTTAACATCCCACATACCAATAGAAAAATATACTTAGTTTCAGTATAATGTTAAACCAAGATCTCGAATATCATCACAAGAGTGGATAAATTGTCTGGAACAAATTCAAAAACATTTTATAATTGGGGGCGATTGTAATGCTCATAACGATGTATATGGTAAAGTTCGTTCGTTTTGGAAGCAATCATACACTATAATTTTATCATTTTAAATGATTTCATGGATCTAACCACCTACCAATACATATCCAATTTAGAAATTTTTTTTAGTCATTCTCCTAATTCCGGTTTAAAATGGTGACTCTTAAAAATTTCACGGTCATTGTAGCACTTACTTCCGGTTTTTTGTTGTTGATATGCTTATATTGAATGCGTTGAGGTGCTCATTAAAAGACAAAAGATCTGACTATTACGTATATAGAAGACAGACACACAGGTTGCTAAAACATCATTTACGACACTTTTGGTGTTTTTTATTAATCTACATTCTACATATTATTATGCTTTAATGTTATTATTGCATTTCTTTGTTTTTAAATTTAATTTACCTTATACTTATATATTTATATTATAGTTGGTTTGTATTTTAGGTTATCTGAAAGAGGAAACCAAAATGGAAAATATGGAGACACTAATTGAACATGCTGAAGGAAGAACATTAAATAAAAATACGATAGCGTCGACTGGAGAAAGACCTTACAAGTGCGAAACTTGTTTTAAACAGTTTATTACCACAAGTCATTTAAAAACACATTTGAGAGTGCACACTGGCGAAAAACCTTACACATGTGAAGTTTGTTTTAAGCAGTTTAGTTTCGCAACTAGTTTAAGAAATCATTTGAGAGTACACACTGGAGAAAAACCGTACAAGTGTGAGATTTGTTTTAAGCAATTTTCTCAAAAATGTTTGGTAAAAATTCATTTAAGAAGGCACACTGGAGAAAAACCTTACAAGTGTGAAACTTGTTTAAGAGAGTTTGTTACTATAAGTGATTTAAAAATCCATTTAAGAAGACACACTGGAGAAACACCTTACAAGTGTAAAATTTGCTTAAAGCAGTTTACTACAACAAGATTATTAAAATCACATTTGGCAATGCACGCTGAAGAAAAACCTTACAAGTGTGAAATTTGTTTAAAACAGTGTAGTGGATCAACTCCATTGAAAATACATTTGAGAAAGCATACTGGTGAGAAACCATTCAGATGTGAAATTTGTTTTAAACAGTTTAGTGAAGCAGGTCATTTGAAAATACACTTAAGAACACACACTGGAGAAAAACCTTACAAGTGTGATATTTGTTTTAAACAGTTTAGTGTAGCAAGTAGTTTGAAAACACATTTGAGAACGCACACTGGAGAAAAACTTCACAAGTGTGAAATTTGTTTTAAAGAATTTAGTGAAGCAGGTCACTGGAAAATTCACTTAAGAACACACACTGGAGAAAAACCTTACAAGTGTGAAATTTGTTTTAAGCAGTTTAGTGTAGCAAGTAGTTTGAAATCACATTCGAGAGTGCACACTGGAGAAAAACCTTACTCGTGTGAAATTTGTTCTAAGCAGTTTAGCTTTGCAAGTAGTTTAAGAAAACATTTAAGAATACACACTGGAGAAAAATCTTAGACATGTAAAATTTGATTTAAACTGTTTTCTCGCATAAATATTTTGAAAATACAGTACAAAATTTAAGCAATTTTCCCAAGATTAAATTTAAGGTTGCTCAAGATTGCACACTGGATAAATTTTTTTTAAATAATTCCTAATTGGAATCATTTATACTTTTGTATCTTAATCCATTCCTAGTAACCTATCTAATTAATCCTCAAATACTTAATTTTATTGGTGTAAAAACTTCTTCTAGTCAGAAAAGATTTCACTTCGACTTCATTCCAATTTCTTATTCTCTTACTACTGTAATCTGTGATTGCGTCACTCTACATTTTACTTGTTCGCTCTACTGTCAAGTCAGCGAATATGTATTATTATACACCATGACACAGCAAAAAAAAGTACACTTTTAACTTAAACTTATCGAAAATCCTATTTGTTTCCTTAACTCTTTTTTAAATATGGCAACGTTGCAATAGGACTATACAGAATCTTTAAATTTTTTTACATAAGAAAAAATATTTTGTATACCTATAAGCAAGCTTGATTAGAATTACCCTACTTCTATATTGGAATTCTACTTTACTTTAGTTAGAAGTTAGTATATTATATCAATGATGTAACATATATTCGATATATTTTCAATTACAACACAAACTAGTTGGAAACTCTTACTATTTGAAACTCCCATTTACAAGTTCAATGAAGCCGTTAATATGGCCCCCCTTAACAAGTGTACCAACCTTATTGGTTGTCTTAATGATGTCACTATAAAGATAGCTTTACATCTAGGGCATGTAAGTCCGTCTTGCATGGCATATCTCGTGCCTAACTTGATCTGTTTACATCGGAGCTATTTTTGTGCAATTTTGAGATACCACTTTCACTGTTGCCAACAGAAGAAATATATCAAAACATTAACTTTGGAAATTTCAGTCCAGCAATAAATATATTCAAATATAAATCACAAATTATTACAATGAATAAAAAACATTTACACTTACACAATAAGGTTAAATTTTATTCTAAACTATAAATTTTGTTATAATGGCAACATGAATTTTGACAATAAATTGCATCAAAATAGCATTAAAAATTAGAATTTTTTAGTTTTAATTTTTCGTTTAGCACAGATATTGAATGCAAATATCGTATGGGTATGCGCAGTTAAATCTTGTCTTGCATAGCATGAAAATTGTATAATGTAAAGTCGAATTAATGTCTGTAAAAGTAATTTTAATGTATATTTGAAATATCCAGTCCCGCCGAGAGGGTAGTAGAGCCGGTAGGTTTTACTGGGCTCGACCAAAGATGTAATGTTTCCCGTTTTTTTTTTCGCTTCTTGCCGGGGCGGCCCTGTTCAGAATGCGTTTAAATAATACGGATATATTTAATATGACTTCTATTTTGAAATATATTTTATTGTTATAATGCCGTTGAGACATCTTGTATTGTTATTTCGGATAACTGGCTTATCCAATTTGTGCATTAATCATAATTTGCCAAATCGTGCGATTTTTCAAAAATTATGGACATCTTTGCCAACAGAAAACTAGTAAAACACCTCTATTATAAATATAATCACAATTTAATAATTTTATATTTTAAATGTTTATTATTGAAGTTATACTTCTATACACGCGCTCCCCGTTGGAAATTTGTATGGGAGTGAATCTGTGAAATCATTACATATGTAAGATAATGAGTAAGAGAGAGACAAAAGATATATTTTCCCTCTCTTCCTCTCGAATATAAAAATTGTTCCTTTTGTATATATATTTAATATTATATATATACATATAGTATATATATATATAATAAAATATTTAATAATATTATTATTTATGTGATATGTTTTGTATTATTTATTAAATGTTCATAATTATATTAGTCTTTTGTATTTCAAAATAATAATCTCAATAAATCACTGTATGACCCAGAACTGTCAATTTTGAAATACGTTTGTGTCATGTCCTCGGTAGTATAGTAGTCAGTATCCTAGCCTGTCACGCGGAAGACCGGGGTTCGATTCTCAGTCGGGGAGGACTTTTTTATTAATATTATTACATGGTAAATAACACATGCGTAAATGGAAAAGTTATGTATATTATTGTCATTTTTAAATACTTATGAATATTGCATTTTAATTTGTATTGTATGATTATATTGAATTATGTTGCAGTGTATTGTATTGTATTTTTATATTAATAACAAAATAAACAATGAATTTTACTGCAGAGTATGTGTAAAAAATTTTTTGCATTCAACTCCTTTCATACATATATGAAAATAAAAATATACATTTTCATCAAAATATTGATTCAATCCTTCATTTACTATACTCCTATTACAGGTCAAATGTTGTTTATTAATTGTTATTAAGTTGTTATTAATTCTGTTTCTCTTTCTGCTATGTCTTACCTATAGCATTACATATGTAATGATTGTGCAGATTGACTCCCAAATAAATTTGTAACGGCGAATGCGTGTACAGAAGTGTAACTTCTACTGCCACACCCGTTTTATTTATTATTAATTTTATTTGTATAAGTACTTATAATCTAATCTTCAGTTTCTCATTTATATAGTTGATGTTTGCTAAATCTGCTCTCCATTTCAGTTAATTTAAAGATTTACGTTATTTTAGATTTAAAACCTAGCACCATCTAGGAAAGAAAAGCAGAACTACCCACATCTGACATTTCATTCACATTTTGTTCTTGAAATGATAGGATCAATTAAAAATACATATAGTAAAACATATTTATTACATAAATAATTAATAATACGAATATTTATTATTTTTTCGCAAAATTGACAAAAATCTTGGTTGCTCTAATTTAGGTAAGTTTCATTTAGCAAAATAATTTAAAGCATTATGTTAGTTCTGTTTTCTCAAGAGTGAGAGAAAAGACAAACGTAAGCGTCAAATGTTTTGTAAGATTATTCTTCTTTTTGTGTAGACATAACTCTGTCTGTTTTTAAATGTGTAATTGTGTGCAAAATTATTTAAATAATTATTCCGAAATTAAAATGAGTTGTTAGTTGTTAGGAATGAATAAATCAATGATTTGAAGTAATTTTTATTTTACATATTTGTTTTATTCTTGCATATGATCTGCATTTCACGCATGCTACATACAAAGTACAACGAACTTAATCGTGTGAATGGGTTTACTCTTACATCGAATTGAGAAATTATTGGAGGATATGAGGAATTTGCTCCCTTTTAGTAAAAAATTAGAGAAAGTAAGAAAAAATTGGAAAGAGTTAGACAAAATTGAGTGGGGTGACTGTAAATCACAGTTGGTTGGATCCCCGTTACATGGCGACGGGCGAAATCACTAGTTGATAAATAAAAGTATAAACTATTGTAAATTGGTTTATTTGCAAATAAATAATAGTTTTTTGAATTCCATTTGTACAAGAAATGATATCAGTAATGGTACTGTTTAGGATATATAACAGCACAGGAAAGAGCATTTGCGTAAGTTATTTTTTGTACATTTAATAAAAGAATAGGAAAATATGTAACGAAATTATTTTGCCTACCACATAGGGGGTTCGAAAATTGGGGTGGAGATAGGGCAAGCAAAATATACGATACTGTGCGAATGGCACTCAGGGTTCGTTTGGAGAGCTGGGTCGTGGATAAGTTGAATGGCAAGGGGTTGGATTGGGGCAAGTACAAAAAAAATGAAACAAATGGATACTTACATAAATCTAAAATAAACAAAATGGTTCAGAGAGATAAATTAAACATTTATTGTTGTGTCATCACAAACAGTTACAAAAAAACAGATGGCACAAAAATTACTATATTAGTAGTTACAGAGATTTATAACAAAGAAAACTTACATATGTTCTATTCATTTACAAACTCGGGAGATGCTGCAAAAACTTGCATCTTTTTAAATAATGAAAGCAATTACTATTTTTTTTTAAATGTCTATCTTGACTTTAAAATTTAACACAAAAAAAGTTACCTGATTTCGCCAAAAAAAAAGCACTAAAGTTTTTGAGGGTTGAAACTGGATTGGAAATCTCTGAACAGGAACAAATTCATCTCCAAACTGCCAAAAAGCATGGGACGACAACCAGGGAGAAACAAAATGAGGATGGAAACAACGATTCTTGTTCCTCACCTGCTGGAACTTCACTTAAACTGCAACTATTAACTGCTACTGTCACTTTATACTATACTTCCATGACAAAAAAGGAAAACGAAAAGATTAAGAATTTGAAAAGCGGCCGACTTCACCGAGAGTGAACACTTACTTTTAAAATTCATTCGCACAATCTTGGTATAAACAAAACATATAAACTGGAATATTTATTTGAAATGCAGAATATCCTAAAAGAGGCTTCGATCAAAGAATACCGACAAAATACGCATCTTGTGAAATATAAACAAACTATAAAATGGTTTTCATTAACTCTAGCGGCGCAAATAAAAGGAAATTGAAAGATTCGGTGTTTTAACTTGTACGAAAGGAAACAGAAATCTAAAAACTAAAGTTTATTCATTTAGCAAATTCCCATCTGTAAACATGAGCACGTGTTGATATTCGCCCTCTCATTCGTCAAGAGGCTATTAAATATAATTTATTGCCTTAAGCCAGACAGATTCTCATGTTACAGATCCAAACTTTCCAGTCTGTTTAACTTCAAATTGTAGCGCGTTGCTTTTTTATTCAAAATTTTTACTTTGGTATGTGTCTCTCAGTTAATTAATATTTTATTTTAGCACATTTTCCTTCAATGGAAAATTAAATTTTGCTCACAGTGATTAAATTTCAAGAAATTCTTACACTAATAGTTTCAAAAGTAAATATTTTTAAAAATCATATAATGTACCTCAGTACGACCCTGTTTGGCTTTCACGTGTGTTTGTTGACGGATGGGAATATGTAAAACTAATGTAGTGTTGTGAATTTATTAAAAGGTTCAATATTTATAACACTTACGGATTTAATTTATTTCTTTATTTATTTTAACTTATCTGACAATAATTTATTATATCCGTACGTGACAAATTCGCGTGCGCGGGTCTTGAGAATTAACTGGCCCTCCATATAAAAATGTCGTATTTATATACGAAATCCTGATATACTAGAACAGCATCGAAAGATCGCATTGTCTTGCATCGAAAAATCGAGAAGCATCTAGTTTGGAGGATTCACCATAATTTGAACCTAGATCCTTCGCCAAATTTCTACAACAAAACAGAATTATTAGTCATCATATATTTAGGCCAGTATATATTTATCGTAACATTGCCCCCCTCTTAAAAGATGGTTCCTCCTGGAACCTTGTCGGGACTGGAACCGGAACTGTATGCTGGTATCGGCAACTGGACCCTCTTTTACAACTTCCAGTTGTATAAAAATGACAAGGGACGGTTTTCTCTCCGCACAAGGTACTTAGCGGATTGCAACAGACTAATACCTGGACTTCGGTGTCTTTGAAGATCTCCTCCACCATATTTCGGATAACCCTCCAATCTAATTGGCGGCACTCCAACTTTGGCATGGCTAACTTTTGCACGTCGGACTCTAGTACGTGCCCTCTCAATTGAAGTAAGGCTTCCCATACATCTCGGTAGGTAGGTTGGTCACGGGCAGTGTCTTTTGTTACCAGGTAGAAAAGGTAACGTGATGCATCTTGGAGTTTCAAGGTTTTACCGGGAGCTGGCACCTGGCATTGAAGTTCTGCAACTCGACCAAACTTCCTTCGAAAGACGGATGCCAACCCTGGTGCGTCTTTGATACTGGCCGGGATGGTAAGGGCCAGCGAGTAGTCATCGGGGAGCGCGAGTAGATCTTGCTTTTCTTCAGTGGTAACACCATGTCTCGCTTTACCGGTACCTCCATAGGCACCCATGAATTCCTCAAACGTGAGGTCAGACACATCTTGGACTTGGTTTACTTCCACTTCTTCATCTACGTCGTGGTCACCTTCGAAAGATGCCAACCGGTTATGGTGTACTATCATCGGCTTTCCCCTCGGAATCTTGCTTATTCGGTAGATGACATCGTTGATCTTCTCCATGATGAGGTATGGACCTTCCCAAAACTGCTGCAATTTGGGAGAACAACCTTTTCGCTTCTTGGGATTATACAGCCATACTTTGTCGTTCTTCTTAAAGCAACCCTTTTCGGCTTGTGTATCGTACCGTTTCTTCATTCGGTCGCTAGCAATCTGAAGGTGGGAACGGACCAACTCATGTACATCGTCCATTCTCCTTCGTAATTCGGTCACATATTCTTCACCTGCTACATCTTCTCCAGGTCGACACCCAAATTCTAGATCACAAGGTAGTCGCATTTCGCGTCCGAATAGGACTCTGGCTGGTGTCTGGCCCGTTGATTCGTTAACAGCAGATCTGTAGGCCATTGTGAAGAACGGAAGGTATTGGTCCCAGTCTCGCTGATGATCGGACACCATCTTTGTCAAATACTTGCCAACTGTCCTATTCATTCGTTCTACCATACCATCCGATTGCGGATGATACGCGGTAGTTCTTGTTTTCTTCATGCCTAGTTTATCACATATTCCTTGGAATAGATCACTTTCAAAGTTCCTGCCTTGGTCACTATGGATCTCCAAAGGCACTCCAAATCGGCTGATATATGCTTGGATCAACTTATCTGCAACGGTGGCGGCCTTCTGGTCTGGAAGTGCGTAAATCTCGACCCACTTAGTGAAGTAATCCATTACTACCAACATGTACTTGCCCCCATTTTCAGTTTCTGGAAATGGCCCTGCAATGTCCAAAGCTATTCTTTCAAACGGGCTTCCAACATTATATTGTCTCATAGGAGCTCTCCTTTTCCGGTGAGGCCCGTTACTCGTAGCACAAATAGTACATTTCTTACACCAGTCTTTTACGTCGTCGGAACTGTTCATCCAATAAAACCGTTCCCGAATTCGCTGAAGGGTTTTCCTTACACCAAAATGCCCTCCCGATGGACTGTCGTGTAACTGACGAAGTACTTCGGCTATTCTGCTCTTTGGGATCACCAACTGTCTTCTTTTCTCTGAACCGTCATCATTTTCCAGGACTCGTTTGAGCAAGCCATCTTCGATGATAAATGAGTCCCACTGGGCCCAATACGTCTTAACTACTGAGCATAGGTTTGATATTTCCTGCCAAGGTGGTCGACGGTTTTCCTCTTTCCATTTTCGGATTTTCTGTATAACTGGATCTCTCTCTTGTTCTGCCCTTATCTTAGTAGGCGTCCAGTCGTCGTTGACAATCGTCGTTCTTAGCACTGCTGCTTCCTTGGATTCCGTTTTGTTGCAGTGGGAACACTCTGCTGGGCATGGCCTTCTGGAAAGAGAGTCAGCGTTTCTGTGGCTAACTCCGGCCCGGTGCTCAATCTTAAAATCGTATTCTTGGAGTCGTTCGATCCACCTGGCTATCTGACCCTCTGGATTCTTAAACTGCATTAACCACTTAAGGGCGGCATGGTCGGTTCGGATTAGAAACTTTCTGCCATAGAGATATTGATAGAAGTGCTCTACTGATTTCACTACTGCCAGAAGTTCTCTTCTCGTGACGCAATAATTCCGTTCTGGTTTTGAAAGAACTTTACTAAAATATCCGAGGACTCGTTCCTGTCCTCCTTGAATCTGAGACAGCACTCCTCCAATTCCCACATTACTTGCATCCGTATCTAAGATGAACTCTCCTTCTGGCAGTGGATACCCCAAAATTGGTGCTGTTATTAAATGCTTTTTCAACGTTTCAAAGGCATTTTGGCAGTCTATATCCCAGCGGTATTCTCTTGATTCCTCTGTAAGTCGCGTTAATGGCTTAGCGATATCTGCAAACTTCTTAATAAACCTCCGGTAGTAAGTACATAGTCCAAGAAAACTTCTCACTTGATGTTTGTCAGTTGATTTTGGCCATTCCTTAATGGAATCGATTTTCCCCTTATCCACGGCCACTCCTTCTTTACTGACTATATGACCCAGATAATTGACTTTACCTTGAAATAGCTGGCACTTCTTGGGGTTTAGCATCAATTGGGCAGCTTTAAGTCGATTAAAAACGTTTTCTAAATTCCTCAAATGATCTTCGAATGTCTCCCCCAAGACGATTATGTCATCTAAATAAACCAGGCATGTTTTCCAAGATAACCCTCTCAACACATTTTCCATAAGCCTCTCAAATGTCGCAGGAGCATTACAGAGTCCAAATGGCATAACATTGAATTGCCACAATCCAGATCCTGTGGTGAAGGCTGTCTTTTCTTTATCTACTGGGTCCATTTCTACCTGCCAGTATCCAGACTTCAAATCCAAAGTAGAAAACAATTTACTTCCAGCCAATGTGTCCAATGTGTCATCGATCCGAGGCAGAGGATAACTATCTTTCTTGGTAACGTTGTTCAGCAAACGGTAATCCACACAGAACCTCGTCGTTCCGTCTTTCTTCTTAACCAGGACCACCGGAGAGACCCATGGGCTCGTAGAAGGTTCTATCACCCCGTCTTTCTTCATTTCCTGAACAATCGTTTCAGCTTCCTCTCTCTTCGCCTGTGGTAATCGTCGAGCTGTTTGACGAATTGGCTTAGCATTACCAGTATCAATTTTATGTTTAACAACGGTAGTTCTTCCCGTCTTTCCTCCTTTCGGTACGAAAATATCACGATACTGCCGAAGAAATTCCCTTAATTTCCTTTTCTCCATCTGATTTAGAGACTGTCCTGCAACTGCAACCATTTGGTCGAATTTGTCGTTGGAATTATCAGATGTTGTCGCCTGACGGATTATGGATGTCACAGGTACACAAGTTCCTACTTTTGTCTCTTTCTTTATGGTCACTGGGTAGTCGTTGACATTGATAAGTCTCACAGGAATTTCCTTAGCCGAAGTCACCAATTCCTTTCCAATTATGATTCCACGGCCAACCTCATCGTCGTGGTTCCAAGGCTCCATCATAACAGGTCTCCCTTCGTCCACAAATCCCTGTAGCCGCGCTACTATGATCGTTTCGCTTCTCGCAGGCACGACTGTATCTTCTGTAATGGCTGCTTGCACAGTGTTGTCATTATGTGGATGGAGAAATACCTCCTCGTTGCCAACTTTGATTACCTTATTCTTAAAATCCAATTGGAATCCATGCATATTCATTACGTCCATTCCTAATATAACATCCTCTTCGATGTCAGCAACTATAACAGTATGGACGAACTTTTCTGCTCCAATTCCCAATTGTACCTGGATTTCTCCATGAATGTTGGCATTTTCACCTGTAGCGGTCCGAAGTCGTAACCTCGTTGGTAACAGTTTCTTTCGGCTGTTTATAACTGTCGGGCGTATAATGGTTCTGGTCGCTCCGGTATCCACCAACAACGTATGCTTTTTACCATTTATGTCTCCATCTACATATACACTATCTTCACGACATTTCGAAGAAGCTATTAGTATGAGAGGGTCTTTGGAAAAGTTCTGAGTCGAAGCTGCCCCCCTAAGGCTGACCCGTTCTAGTTTTCCTGATGGTGAGTTTCTTGATTTGCGTCGTACCTAGGGTGCTTACAGGAGCTTCGTACGTGTCCTATTTCGCCACAATTCCAGCATCTGATGGTCTTCGTTTTCTTGTATGTCATGCTTTTCATCATATTAACGAGCTGGTCAAGTTTATCTTCATCTCCTTCCTCTTTTACAGTCCTAACTTTACTGTACCCGCCAGAGGCCTGCGTAGCTGACTCGTATTCGAGGGCGGCGGATAAGACATCAACCAGCGTCTTGTGACGAGCTAATCGTAGTGTTCTCTGCATTTCATGATCACGAAGACCATCAATAAACGTTTGAACGGCCAATTTTTCCATCATGTCTTCGGGAGCTGTTGGATAAGCATATCGTACTAATCTGGCAATATCTACCTCATATTCTTGAAGAGCCTCATCTTTCTTCTGTCTACGATTTTTAAGCTGCGACTGATATACATGCTCCAAATGTTCGTGGCCATATCGCATATTTAACCTCTTCTTCAGTTGTTCGAAATCATCGGTCTCCTCTACTGCTATGGTCTGAAGCACATCTAGGGCATCTCCTCGAAGAGCGATAGTCAGGTTTACCGCCTTTTCTTTTTCAGACCATCCATTTGCTCTTGCGGCTGATTCGAACTGTTTCATGTAGTTGTTCCATGACGATTTTCCATCGAAAGTTGGGACTTTCACATGGACAGAACCTCCACTTCCTTCAAATTTCGGCCGTGTTTCCAACTTACATTTCGTCTCTTCTTCTTTTGTCTCCACTGTAATTGGATTGTTTCCTCTCTCTGCTGTCCCTGTTTCCTCCATCTTCCTTTCTATCTCTTTAATCTTTTCTTCGAAGGCCAACATATCGGCAGCAACTTGGTTTTTTAACGAAGACACTCTATCGTCAAGAGCAGATATCTCTGAAGTGACTCTAGAGATATTAGCAGAAACTTTGCTTTCCAGAGAAGAAATCTCGTTAGAAACTTTGCTTTCTAAAGAAGCGATGTTGCCGGATACTTTGTTCTCCAATGATGCGATGTCGCCGGAAACTTTGTTCTCTAATTTCGAAATCGACGAGATGACAGCATCTTCAAATATATAAGTCTCTGGATCTAGTCCTTCTTCTAGCAAAGCGTTCTTTAGTCGTTGGACTAACTCAGCCTTTTTTCCGGTAGAAGCTAATTCTCTGTCTTCGAGATGTCTTCTTAAATTAGTCACTGTCAGCTCATAAATCGTAGCCATTTTCACAATTTATTTTATATTCACTTGTATTATTATTATAAGTCTAATTTATGTTCGATCTCACTCTGACACCATTTGTTGTGAATTTATTAAAAGGTTCAATATTTATAACACTTACGGATTTAATTTATTTCTTTATTTATTTTAACTTATCTGACAATAATTTATTATATCCGTACGTGACAAATTCGCGTGCGCGGGTCTTGAGAATTAACTGGCCCTCCATATAAAAATGTCGTATTTATATACGAAATCCTGATATACTAGAACAGCATCGAAAGATCGCATTGTCTTGCATCGAAAAATCGAGAAGCATCTAGTTTGGAGGATTTACCATAATTTGAACCTAGATCCTTCGCCAAATTTCTACAACAAAACAGAATTATTAGTCATCATATATTTAGGCCAGTATATATTTATCGTAACAGTAGTTTAAGATTATTCTTTGATATTCAAATGTACAAATACAATAGATGTTTTGATTAAAATGAAATCGGACGTTTAAGTACAGAACATATGTTCGTAACATTGCAATGAATTGAAAAATGTTTATGATTTTTAGTACAGTAGTAAGCTAAATAATAAAATATGTATAATAAATAAACTACAAGAAGTATTTAACCACCTACATGTTATAGCTAATTAGTAACCAAATTTTTCTTTTTCCTAACTGTTATATACATTGGTTGTTAGCTTTACGAATTGTATTTTATTAGTGAGTAGTCTAAAAAGCTCTAGATATGTCAAACCGAATTACTTGAGTAAAATTTGCATCCTTAAAATTCTTTTTGGCCCTAGACCGCTTCTGCCATCCACCTTTCCTTTGAAAGACAAGTTGCTGGATATTTGTTGTATCGTATCAGAAGACTAAAAGTTAAAATAATTAACTGTGATGGTAACCTGAGATCAAAAAACAAACAAACTGTCCATTAAAAGAAAGTCGCTCTCCCAGAGAAGCAGCTTGGTGGAATAAAGGCCGTCTCTTGAATTGGGTAAATTGCCCAACGAGGGGCTATAGGGACTAGTGGGAATAATCAGCAAATAAACTTTAGCCAAACTAGAATTGGCTGACTGATCTCTGGTTTACACAAGCCCAGATGGCCTAATACAATGTTTGAACCATAATATGAAACTGCGGGATCAGATAGTATATTTCACAGGATATTTCAAGAGGGACTGGAAAGAATTATGGGTCTCCTGATCCACGTATTTAGAGCTAGATATAATCTGGGGTATATTTTCAAAGTTTTGAAAAGAACGAGGGTCAGTGGCGGACATTTACCTTGGGGGGGGGAGGGGGCTTTAAATAAAATACCAACTAAAAGACAAAGATAAACCCAAACTACATAATAAAAGACATAATGTCGCTGAGGCGGATCTGCGGAAGGTTTGAGGAATCCCCGTCAGTCGCCCTGTCAGCTGAGGTAGATGATCTAAGGATTCTCTGGTATTCCATATTACTCTAGAACAACCAAAGACAGAAAGAAAGGTTTCAATTTTTATTAATTTTCGACGCGTCGAGGTCAGTTCGCCAGGTGTTTCCCCTCTCTAAGAGTATCCCTCGGGTTTCTCACTGGAAGACGTGGGTAGAAATGGACCCAGTGTTGCCTACTCACAGTACGCTTTACGGAAGTTTGAATTTCGGAGGTAAATATCTCGGAAACCGTCTTTCGTAAACGTATAGAATAGGTTACCAACGTACTGATTCAAACTCTAGAGGACGTGCTTGCTGCTTGGCAGGAGGGCGTAGCAGAAGCGCAAACTAACATCAAACACGCCACGTGGGAGGACCTGAGAGGTGCCTAAAACAGAAAGGGAAAGAATATGAAAAATATGCGGATAGTCGAAATGAAATAGCGAACAATATAAAAATGTATTATAAATGAGAGATAAGCCTGTAAAGAAAGTAAAATATCGGTTAAGAGAAATACACACACATGCTCTGGAGCAAGGAGGTGTCGACAGGGAAAATAAGCACATTTAAGTTTGTCAATCGACAAAGCAAAATATATGTATACCAAAAATAAATATCAATAATAAACATTAATAAATATAAAATGGCAAGATTAAGGTTATAGAAATATAAACATAATGAAATGGAAATCCCTGTAACAGAAAATCAAACAGTCGAAAAATATATAACTCAGAATAATACCAAGCTGGAACAAAGAAGGGAAGTCTAATTCCCTGCTAATGTTTGAGAAAGAAAACTGGGAATTTAACGTGATGGGTATTCCCCAAGCAGAGGTCTTAACTAGAATCAGTCTCAAAACCGAATAGGTCTTCTGAAAAAAGTGCACCGTCTTTTATCCCATTTTCGTCACCTTGGTGAGTGTGAAAAATGGGCGCGACCAGTAACTCACCAATTAGAAAATAAGATAACTTCAGGGACCAATCAGAAGGCCGGAAGGTGAGAATGCGCAGATCTGAATGCGTAGTAGTCAGTTTCGGGCTGATGATTTCTGGCGACAATAAATAATGCATTTTCTTTAATTTTTTACCTTCTTGGGGTAGGGCAAATTTTCCTTTTTCGCCCCTGTCGATGGTGGCGTTTATTCCGAAATCAAGTTACACATTACCAAATCATATAGGCCAATTTCTCAAAAGTTTATTTATGTTGAAATCCATGGAAAAAATCTTGAATGCAGAGGTCAAAGAAAATAATCTTAATAAAAACCCGCTGCACCAACTGCAAATAGTGCACTAATGAGTAGTAGAATATTCAGATGCTTCAAAGCAAATTAATACTATGATATTATGATGAGCTATTAAGATTCTAATCTGTATTAAACATATTAATAAACATTAATTAACCTCAAACAAGGAAGTATTTTTGGCGAATTTCTTTGTGTTCTAACTTAAATATTAATATCATCACGTATTTCAAAATATGCTTATGTACTCGTCGTATTTTAGAGATTAGAATAAGCTTATATGTTTTTGTATATCTAGGTTATGCTACTTCGTGCTTGCGACAGTCTTATCGAAGAATTTCCGAATGTAATATGTGTGGCCCTTTATATTTTCTGGTTTTGATCTGCTGGCCAATCATCCGTTTAATTTTTGATTGGTATCAGTTGTTATATTTTTATTTGCATCATGTATGGTATTCATCTGTTGGTTTTTCCTTATATTCCAGTTATTTCTGATACTTATCTCTGTACGTTAAAGTTATCGTGTATTTCCTCTCATGTACCTCAATTTCCTTACATTTTTCTTTTATAGTGCCATTTTCTGCTTCTCTTATTTTGTTTTTATTTCTTTATTTATTGTTGTATTATTATCTTGATTTTTATATCCTCTTCTGATCTCCATTAGGTCAATACTTCGTCTGTCATGTTCTCTATTTTCATTGGTTTTAAATTTGTGGCATTTTGTCCCATCGTTTCATCTGTTATCGTCGTTTCCTTTGATTTGAAGCAACTATTAAGTTATAATTAATTTGTTCTTTTGTTTTTTGATATATGTTTTCAACTTTTAATTTGTGCATATCTGCTTTTTCGTGTTTTTTTGTCTTCATTTTTTAAATCTAATACTAATTTTATCATTACCAAGTCTATTCAGGATAGAGGGAGAAGTTGACAGTTTTATATAAGAGCCTATAACTTGTCCATCACTATTCCATTAACACCCCATAATAATAATGAATAATAAATAATTGGAATATCTAAATAAAAGCTTTTATTTTTTTCCCGTAGATCAATTTGCAAATGTCATAATATTTAAGCGAAACTTTATACTGCGTTGAATGCCAACTTAATTTTTCCAAAAATGTTTGTTCAAAGCAACGATGTGATATACTAGTATATGAGATACTAGATATTGCATCGTTGGTTAAAAGTAATAAAATTCTATAAGCAATCTTATGACGTCCTTAAATTACGCATCTTTTTTTTTTCTTTGGATGGCTTTATCCATTTTTATCTTAATATTTGTGCACCCCCTGTACTACTGAAAACCAGACACTGTCATGCTGTCAATGTCACTATGGTGTCACTGAGCACACGTTCGGTGGCGTGACTACTGTGCATCGTGCATCATTGGGCGCGTTCAGCAGACGGAGCAGCTACCGCTCCGCTACTTCCGAATCCATCGGTTAGCGCTGGACCAAATGTCATAAGTCAAAACCTGCTGGATTCCGCTACCGCTACCTTATCTGTCAATGTCAAATAATTTGTCATTTTAAAAATTAAATATTTTTGTTCTTTGTTTACGTTTGTCAGTAGATTACCAATTTAGCTTGACTTTTAAATATTATTTAACTTTACGTCACATTCATATAATAGGAATATAGAAAGGAATGACATAATTAGAGTATTAGTGGAAGAACTTGCGAACGAGGAAAATAATATCCAGCTAATTGGAAATGTTGTGGATCAGTTGACACAAAATGAAGAATTAGAGCTAAATAATGTTGAGAGAGCTCAAGTGCCTCCTAATCAAAATTTTTATGAGGAAACCATTCACCAATAATATATGGGAGATCTTTTTGTAAAGCATTTTCGCATGAGTAGGGAATGTGATGAAGTAGGTTTTAGTAAAGATTATTAGTTCTTTGAAAACTACATATAAATATTTTAGGTAATTACTCAGCAACTAGGAAATTTAGGAGTTATACCCATTTCAATTCAATACCCTACAATTCCTTTAGATAAAAAGTGGAACATCTATTAATGTGGCGAAAAGGCAAATAGAATGATGATACTTGTATATATTTTGGTTCATTAATATTTATGTTATATTTACAAACTTTTCTTATTTGGCTTATAAACACACTTTCCTCTGTAAAATAATTAATTTTAATAAAACAAAAGCTACTAAAAATATATCATTTTATTTACAACATTTTACAAGTTTTATTTACAGTGCTATAAATGTAGTTAATACAATAAACTGATTTGGAAGAAGAATATATGAATAGTATGATTACAAAAAAAAAATAACATATACAGTCACAAAATAAGATAACAAATCAATTCAGAAAAAGTCACAAGGTATAATGGTATCTAATGCATGCAGATAATGTAACACTAAACACAATACAAAAGCTGAAGTCGAAAGTATTACAAAGTTGGATCAGAATTATCACTTTTGAAGGGGAAAACTGATAGATTAAAAATTTGGAGCTTCTTTGAAGAGTTAGCTAATAGAAGAGTTCTGGGAGTAAAGCTGTTATAAGAGTAATTGAATCTATGAAAAGAATATAAAAAGTCTGCACATACCTAGTTGCAATATTGGAGAATAATAAACAAATATTTTGGAGAGAAGTTTGAAGCAGGTGCACAGGCTGTTGATAATTTTAAATAGAACTATTAAGTCTCTTTGATTTCTATATACCTCAAGAGAAGTTCAGTATACATTCTAATGCAACATATTCACAGTATACATGCATCCATACAATGGCATGACAAAAAATTGGACAGTCTTAAGTTTCAGTTTAGATGCAATGTAATAGGGGGACAAAACTGTAGACCAGTAAATGAAAAGGGATCTAACCATGGAGAAGGAGATCAAATAGCAGAGATGTAAGAAAAATCTTTGATGGTTCTCTTCACAAATCCAAGTAGCTTCATAGATTTCTGTATTGTTGTGGAAATGTGTGATTTATAGTTAGAGTCAAGGTTCACACCTAGATCCTTGGTTTCAAAAGTAGAATATATGGTTAAATTGTGTTTACTATATTCGAATATTATTGGGGGATGAGGAAGGTGCAAATGAAAACTATGACATTTTGACGCATCCAAATACCATTTTGTGTGCTCCACTTATAGGCGATCAATATCCTTTTGCAGACTTCGGCCTGGCATTTGTTTATTTTAAAGCATTTTAAATCGTCAGTAAATATATAGTAAATTTTCACTTACTTGGAAACAACATATTAGATAGTTGACAATTAGATTAAACATTACACACAATTATCATCTAAATAAGGAAAGCTATATAGTGCCTGAAAGAAAGACTTTGATATGTAAGTAATAAAACCATCAACGAATTGAAACAATAATTACATCTATAGGCATGATAACAACAGAACTAAAAAACCAGAAACAGAGAGGAATAACACCAGCTTTCAGAACAAACAATTACTTAAGCAAATATAATAAGCACCAGAGCCAACATAAAAAACATTTATACAGTGGGGTATAACAAACTTAATCAAAAACCCAACATACAATATTACATCTGTTAAACTGGTAGAACCTTAAACAAATGTATACCAGAACACAAAAGAGCTTTCAACAACAAAAAACAGAGTATACATGCACACTTCACCTTTTATATCATAATAATTCATTTAGTGAACAATTTCAAATCCTTATATTAAGAAATTTATGAACCCTCACACTGCACCATAGTGAAAAAAAAGGACCCTTCTGGCTGTATATCTTTTTAACTCTATATACACACAAAATTAAAATCTAAGTATATATCTACACATTTCTTTAAAAAAAAAAACCTTAATTTGTGTTAGTTAGAGGTGAGAATCACTATATGATTCACGCAGCCTTGTTGACTGATATCGTATATTACAGCAGTGTGCATCAAATGCCGATTCACACAAAAACAAGTCCATATGATTCATGCGACCGTGTTTATCAATGTAATATCGTTTATTACAATTATATGTCCATTTCCACAATATAGGCCATTTTACAGAAAAATACAATTTTGCTCTAAATGAATATTATTTATTTCCAACTGTTAGCCCGTAGGTGTTTGTTGATTTCACTGTGTACTCTGTGCAATTCTTTATACTGTGAAAATGAGTTAAAAAAAAAACAAGAGAAACTAAATAGTGTAATGAAAACAATATTTTTTTAATATATAAAGTTTTTGTTAATTTCTTATTAAAATAACAATGTATTTAAATAATAGTTTTCGTTAAAAAATAAATACATAATAGTTGACTTAAGTAGTTTTTATCAGTAACCCACTTTTCAGGCTGTGAGAATCAAACATTGGTTCACATATTTCAGAGGCCAAATATAGTTTCTGTTGCTTACAGCCGTCTACGTTTTAACTGCATTAATGATACTTTGATATGAGAGACCACAATTGCTTCTCAGAGCTTTCATAATTTGTGATGTGTGAGCATTACAAATGCGTGTGTATTCGATATTTGATTCTCGCGGCTGTAAAATCGTATTACCCGTGTATCACATTATGCTTCTCATGGCAGTGAGATGTATTAAAATATACAGATATAATTCTGAATGACCAATTTGAGACATACAGCTTTCCCCTCCTTTATTTGTTCAGAGACTATAAAGTGTAAAACAGACATTTGTTTGTCAATTGAGAAAGACAAAATGCTGAAATAGCTGTAGTGGGAAGAAATTATAATAAAAGTTATAGAGATGTAGAAAACAAAAGTTTTCAGAGTTTTCTTTTTAGATAACATTAACTATAAGTAATGATCAATTTCGACGTAAACATTTTTAATAGCTAATATATGAAGTGAAAAGAAAGTATGAACAAAACATGAAGGAATGGAACCAAACAGTCATTAAATTGTAAAGATAAATAATGGATCACCTTTTTGTTATTAGGAAACAGCTGGAAAGGAATTAGAAATCCAATCAAGAAATACCTCTAAACAAGTTAAATAAATTCAATGGATATGTTCATATAATAAAGTAATATATGGCTGGAAGTAAAAACGTAAAAGCAAAACAAACAAACACCTAACCCTCAATTTTAGTACAGAAATGTCATGAATGACATTTCTCTCAACATGTTGGATGGAGGTAGCGATACATTTTTACGCTACCAAATTTGACAGGCCGCTCCGGAAGTAGCGGAGCGGTAGCGGTTTCATTTTGCAGACATTTACTCAACAGTTGTGGAGCAGCTCCGCCTGCTGAACGCGCCCATTGTGTGCATCTACTGTGACGTCTGTGACTTGCATGCGCAGAATATTTCAATATGGCGACACATTTTGTTATGTTTGTCAGCTGATATTTGTGACTGTGACATTTTTGTTCTGATTTCTGATCTGACTGAATGCTGAAACTAAAGTGCACCTATAGCTGAGCTGAAGTGTTTGGCCCTCATATCTCAATAACTCAATGTAGTACATAAAAAAATTGGCCCTTTGGCAAAATGCGCGAGGTCGAGAGATGGCAAAAAATAATTCTAAGTGTGGTATGAAATGATTTTTTGTTATTAAACGTAAAACTGAAATTTGCAAATAAAATCAATTATGGAAATACAAGAAGCTAGCGAGAACACTTGTAAAATAAAACCAGAGAGTGGGGAGTGTGATGATTCTTTGGAACATTTCAAAATTGAAATTACGGAAGAACCTAAGAGAGAAAGTGCATACGACACATTTGATTATTTAGACTCAAATGTTTTATCTGTAAATACTAAAGATGAACATAAACTTACACTATTTGAAGAAAAGCAAACAACAAATAAAGAAGGTAAATAAATATGTTAATATTCATTATTGCCATAACATGATACCATGATACTGAAATAGTTATGTGTTCATTATTAATAGGAAGTTCATTATTAACCCATTATACTGCTGTGCTAAACCTAGAGGCGGTAATCAACATGAAACAAAATCAGTTTCAAAAAATATATATATATACTTAATGCTAAAATTTTAACCCTTTAGTGTGTGGACTAGACACAGTTCTATTAAATAACTCTAATTTCACACTATAGATTTAGGAATATTAAGTTTATTCTCCAATCCGAGGATTGTTTTATGGTCGCAATAATTTTTAATCATCAACTCCATGGTCCAACAATGAATTTTTGAATTATTATTGTAGATACCATCTACCATTTTATTGAAATATTACAGCGAGTAGTTCAATGTGTACAAGAAATTGAACACCTTAGAGCAACAATAATACATGCTACAAAATTTTTGAGAAAATCAACTATAAAGGTTTTAATCAAATCCTGAAATACCAAATATGTATTAAAAATAATTTCAATTATACTATTAATAAATATATTTCTTCTGTTCTTAGAATATTTGACAAAACAACATATCTATATCTACCCAAAAAAATGTGGTTTGTACTTTTATTACATAAAAAAATTTTAACATAAAAAATTGTAAAATCAGTGTAATAATATACTAAAAGAATCATTTATAGTACAAAAAACTCCAAAAAGAGTAAGAACAAAAAAAAATTATTAGAAAAGTGGTTTGTCCTCTTTTCAGAAAACTTTAGTTTTCCAGCTCAAAGTTGCTAAAGTCATCTAAATGTTCTGTCCCATCTTTTACAGTATTATTAATGCTCATATTTTCAACAGTACCATTGTTTCTGCAATAGTTCTGATAAATTGGTGGTATATACCTTATAAGTGTTGAATACTAGAAAGACAGAGAGAAATATACTTTAATGATACTAAGTACCAAAAAGCCATCAACTAAAATCTTTCGGCCCATGTTAGATAGTTTGGACACAGATTAACAGAACACAGATATGAAAGCTACCTGATGAGAGTGGTGCAGAATTTGGTAACCTTTAAACTGAGATAAACCCTTGTTGTGCCAATGTTTGCACCAATACAAGGTGTAACTTACAAAATAATCCATTTGGTCTATAATAGTTACTTTTATATCTGATTTGATATTTAATTTACCTACACTAATCCAGCCCTACTATGGTGGGGACTGGATATCCTTCTGCCACACCTCGTGGAAATATTCAGAGCCTCTTTGGTTCTGAGATATATTCCTAGGAAGTGGAGAGAGGTACGTGTGGTCTTCATATCAAAACCAGGTAGGATGGACTACACCCTACCAAAGGCTTTCCGACCAATTAGCCTAACATCCTTTCTGTTGAAAAGGATGGAAAGGCTATGCGAGAGGTACATAAGGGATGAAGTTCTGGTCCATAACCCACTTCACCCAAATCAACATGCATATACTTCGGGAAGATCTACCGATTCTGCACTGCATCGTGTAGTGGGAAGAATTGAAAGATCGCTGGATAATAAAGAATCCACCCTAGGTATATTCATAGACATTGAGGGAGCGTTTGATAAAACCACATTCCCAACTATCACCCAACAGCTCAACGTTAGGAATGTTCCCCTGGCCATAAGCGAATGGATATTCAGTATGCTCTCTAATAGAGCAATAAGCATAAATGTAGAAGACGTTTCTGTTAGAGGCATGGTTACGAGGGGCTGTCCACAGGGAGGGGTGCTATCACCACTACTCTGGAACATAGTTCTAGATACCCTGGTTGACCAACTCAGCAGCAATGGTTTCTACACAATAGCCTATGCAGATGATATTGCTGTCCTGCAAAGCGGTAAGTTTGAGAACACACTATGTGAGAGATCACAAGTTGCTCTCCTACTAATAGAAACATGGTGCAAGGAACACTCACTATCTATAAATCCAAAGAAAACAGAGATGGTCCTCTTTACCAGGAAAAGAAGAATCACGGGCTTAATACCCCCAAGGATTCTAAACTACAGTCTAAATTTTTCTGACGAGGTGAAGTACCTTGGTATTACCCTTGACAAGAAGTTAACATGGAACTCACACTTAGATGGTAGAGCTAAAAGAGCATATATTGCCTATGAGCAGTGTCGATGAACGGTCGCACGCACCTGGGGCCTCACGCCCAGGGTGATCGCCTGGGTCTACACCGCTGTCATTAGGCCAATGCTAACTTACGGAGCTATTGCTTGGGTACCAAAAGTGCTACAGGCAACAGCGATTAACAAACTAAACCATATTCAGCGGATGGCTTGCATAAATATAACAGGTGCCATGAAAACAACACCAACTGCTGCAATAGAGTTGATCATTGGCATCACGCCTCTAGATATATATATATATATATATATATATATATATATATATATATATATATGTCAAAGAGGTGGCGCTAGTGACAATGATGCGACTGCGCTCAGCTGGTGCAAACCTTGATGTAGGAATGGGACAATTGAGAACTCGTTTCTGGCGAGAAGAGTTGGGTGCGTTACCACTCCTACAGGCAGGCTGCGACTCAATTGAACCAAAATTTGTCTTTAACAAACCCTACAAAATTGAAACAGGACAGTATATGGAGACAAACGTGGCAAATGCCTATTGCATATACACCGATGGCTCCAAAATGAAAGAAGGCTCAGGATGCGGGATATACTCCAGATCACTGAACCTAAGAATAAAGTGGGTTATGGGCAAAAATGCCAGCGTAGTTCAGACAGAACTGACTGGTATCTACATAGCCGCAAAAGAGATAACCCAAAAAGGTATAGCAGGTAAAACTATAATGATCTGCACAGATAGCAGACAAGCGCTACTAACCTTGAATAGACCACGTGTCACATCAGGTTTAGTAATGGAGTGTCACAAGTCACTAACTCAAGCTTCGGATGGTAATACCATCATCCTGAGGTGGGTTAAAGGACACAATAGGAATAAAGGTAACCGCATTGCTGACCAATTAGCTAGGAAGGCGGCAGGCCTAAGACTCTTAGGACCTGGGGATCTTTTTGGTTGGTCAACTACAACAATCGCGGAAATTGTCAAATGTCACTCCCATACGCAAACCGTAAAAAGATGGGAAGAAGGGAAAGGATGTAAACTTGCCAGGGTAACACTAAGTAACTTTGAAGAGTCAACATCTAAGAAGTACTTGGGAATGACCAGGAAAAATCTACGTTTGGCAGTTGGTTTTTTAACTGGTCATTGTCAACTAAGCAAACACCTCCATACACTGGGGCTAGTAGACACACCTCTATGTAGGAAGTGTGAACGAGAAGACGAAACTGTAGAGCATGTCCTATGTGAATGCCCAGAGTTATCGTTAATACGAGAGTACGCGTTCGGCGAGTCCTGGCCCACACCTGCCCACATAAGAGAGATGTCTCCTGGTGACTTGTCCACCTTCCTAGAAATGGCAGGATGGACAATGAGCTAAGGGTGACAGCTCCCTAGGAGGATGTACAATGGGTCAATTGTGGCCTAAGTGCTGTGAAACTTAACTTGCCCTCCCTACGCTACAGATACAGATACCTACACTAAAAATTAAGACAAACAAAACTTAACAACATATTGGTCATTTAATAAAATTCTGTGTTAAATTAAAAACTTTAAAAAGTAGCTTTGAAGTGAACAGGAAATAAATATAATAGGTAAGGTCTATTCACTCAACTCGGGCATATTTTGACAGATTCATAGCTGGAAACCTACAACACAAAAGTTCCTATCTCACAGTTTTAACAGCTTAAATAAACTTTTATTATGGACTCTTTCATTGAAAAAAGAAGAATTATTATAAATAGTGGAAGTGTATACTAAACCCATAATATTTTGGGTAGTATATATTTAAAAAATATATTTCAGTTATAATTTAACAGATTCTAGTAAATATTTGTATTGATCACGCTGTTTATTTTATGAAATATATTTCTATTGTTCTTCTGCAGGACATGAATACCTAGCATAACTGAATAAATTGTTGGAAATTACTAATATTTGCTTTGTTTGTTATAGTATCATGTATTTCCTTTACTAAATCCTCTTTGTTTAGGGAAATATACTTATTTTGTAAACTAATAAAACCAAAGTTTATTTACGTTTGTTTAGTATAAATATTGGCTATTAGTACATGTGCTTGGTTGTATAGTAATTTCCAGCCACTCTCTCAAAAAGTAACTAACTTCGCAAAAAATTATTACTAAATTCACTAGATAGTTCAGACTGGAAATAACAAACCGACCTTATGACATATAGTTGCTCAGGTATCGTCGATTCATAAATCTGTCAGATATAAAAAAAGTACACATTGTCTAATATAAACATAAAAATGTATAATTTATATCGTGATTTAATCAATCTTCAGATAAGTCTTCCAATAGATCTAAATTGTATTATTGATTAAAAAACATTAACATTTTTTATGTAGTTTATTAACCCATTATAAACTGTAAACTTAAATTGTAAAATTACTAACCAGAAACAAAAAAGTATGTATAATACAGATGTGGTGAGGTATTTGAATAGTTCATAGCAAAGTAGCTTTCAAATTAAGTAGAAAGCTGCACAAGAGTTTGCTGTGGCACTATGAGAATCTCATCATCTTGGAATAATTCCTCATAGAAATACTTTTTGACTAAATGAGACTGGTTCAATAACAAAAGGGGGAAAATAAGACTAAATTACTAACATACATTCATGAATTTAATATGCCCCTCTTGTAAGATAGTGATGACACTCACTTCATAAATCCAACAAAGTCTGGCTAATAGGTCCTTCTTCTTCTTTGAGTGCCTCTCCTATCGGAGATTGGATATCATTAGGGCGATTCTAATTTTTTTTACTGCTGTTTTGAATAATTCATTAGTGGTACAGCCAAACCACTCTCTTAAATTTCTCATCCAGGACATTCTTTTACGGCCTGGATTTCTGCGTCCTTGGGTTTTTCCTTGCATTATGTTTTGTAGGAATGTGTACTTTTGTCCTCTCATCAGATGGCCTAAGTATTCAAGTTCTCTCTTTTTTATATTCAGTATAACTTCTGGATCGTTATTTATTCTGCGTATTACCTCTTCATTTGTAATTTTATCCACCCAACTTATTTTTAGTATTCAGCGGTAGCACCACATCTCAAAGCTTTCAAGATTTTTAACATTCCTCTGTTTAAGAGTCCATGCATCAACACCGTAAAGCAAAGTACTGAATACATAGGTCCTAATCAAAGCCATTAATAACAAAAAAAAATTTTCAATCATTGTTGTTTCACAATATTGTTTTTTTTGTTGATGTGCTTATTTTGAATGCGTTGAGGTATGTATTAAGAGACAATAGGGTGGCTATTGTACATATAAAAGAAAGAAACAGGTTTTTAAAACATCATTTAGGACACGTTTGCTGTCATAAATTTTATTATGCTTTAATTTCTTAATGCATTTTTTCATATTATTTAGTATATTATAGTTGGTTTGTATTTTAGGTTATCTCCAAGAGGAAACCAAAATGAAAATTATGGAGACACTAATTGAACATTCATCTTCTGAAGAAAATTATATGAGTCAACATGATGAAGAAAAAAACTTAAACAAAAATATGAAAGTTGTGACTGGAAAAAAACATTACAAATGCGAAATTTGTTTTAAACAGTTTATTACTACAAGTCATTTGAAAACACATTTGAGAGTGCACACTGGAGAAAAACTTCACAAGTGTGAAATTTGTTTTAAACAATTTAGTAGAGTATCTCATTATAAAACACACTTAAGAACACACACTGGGGAAAAACCTTATACATGCGAAATTTGTTTCAAGAAGTTTTGTGTAGCAAGTAGTTTAAACACACATTTGAGAATACACACAGGAGAAAAACTTCACAAGTGTGAAATTTGTTTTAAGCAGTTTATTGTAGCAAGTAGTTTGAAAACACATTTGAGAGTGCACACTGGAGAAAAACTTCACAAGTGTGAAATTTGTTTTAAACAGTTTAGTAAAATAGCTCATTATAAAACACACTTAAGATCACACACTGGGGAAAAACCTTACAAGTGCGAAATTTGTTTCAAGCAATTTATTACTGCAGCTCATTTGAAAAGACATTTGAGAGTGCACACTGGGGAAAAACCTTATAAGTGCGAAATTTGTTTCAAGCAGTTTATTACTACAACTAATTTGAAAAGGCATTTGAGAGTTCACACCAGGGAAAAACCTTATAAATGTGAAATTTGTTTTAAGCAGTTTACTACTATAGTTACGTTGAAAAAACATTTGAGAATACATACTGGAGAAAAATTTTATGAGTGTGAAATTTGTTTTAAACGGTTTAGTGAAGCAGGTCGTTTGAAAGTACACTTACGAATACACACTGGAGAAAAACCTGTGAAAAAGTGTGAAATTTGTTTTAAGGAGTTTAGTGTAGCAAGTAGTTTGAAAACACATTTGAGAGTGCACACTGGGGAAAAACCTTACACGTGTGAAATTTGTTTTAAACATTTTAGTATAACAAGTAGTTTGAAAACACATTTGAGAGTGCATACTGGGGAAAAACCTTACAAGTGTAAAATTTGTTCTAAACATTTTATTACTACAAGTCATTTGAAAAGACATTTGAGAATGCATACTGAAAGAAAACCTTAACATATGAAAGTTTTTTAGGCTCTTGTCAAAAAAATAATTTGAAAATACATTTCAAAGTGCACAGTAAAAAAAAACAGATGTGACATTTGTTTTAAGCTGTGTTCTCAAGATTTAATATGAAACTGATCTTCACGTCTGCATCTTCTAACTTGTCGGAAAAGATTCCATTTCGACTTCATCCCATTTATTCTCTTAGTACCGTCGTCGGTGGATGCGTCACTACACATTTTCCTTGTTGGCCCCGTGACACCGCTGAAAAAAAACTCAACTTTCAATTAACTGCGTTTCTAGCATCTACTTTTTATCAGCGTCTCAGTGTGTTGATTGAATTTATGTATTTCAATTTTTTTACTTCGTACTTGTTTTCTTAACTTTGTTTTAGATATGGCAACATCGCAATAGGATGGAACAGAATCCCTCTTTTAGTGACTTTGTTTAGATTTACTGATACCCGTTAGCTATTAACCTTACAATTTCAGGTTGACACATTGTACATACACTAAGTTTTCAATTATTTTTTTCAACACAGCACTAAAGTTCTATAATCGTAATGGGACGTAATTTCAGTACCAGTGATTCAGTCACTTCCTTCACAGTTCCTTGCTAACTTCTATAACCGTGACGGTGACCAGATGTATCAAATATCATTTCACCGTCACTGTCTCACAAAACTTGTTTATATTGTAACGAAATAGGCCATCTCCGATGCGGGGTACGTGTCACAATTCTTAGTAGAAGGATGAATCTCGAATATACAATCAATGGTATTCTCAATAGCCCCTGTCTCGAGACGCTTCCAACGGGAAGTCTAGAGATGGACTACTCCAGATGATTCTAGAATAATACTTTTGGTTTATATATGTAACGCTGTTATGACTTGAGTTAGTTGTTAAGATACTACCGAACTGTAAACTTATAAATAAATATATTTACATAAATTAGAACCGCTCGTTTTATTTAAAAACGGTACAATATAATAAATATTAAGATATTCTCGGTGAACGTGATTTGGAGAATGGTGGCTAACATCTGGGGATTTACCAACGGTGAATATTAGGAACTGAAATAGAAGATATTTTATGTTATTATCTACTGATATTTATGAAAAAATGTAATTGAAATTCTAGAGCTATTTTTAATTTTATTTAAAGAAAAAGCGTTGTCAAGAAAGTTTTATAGTGCTTTAAATGGATTACTTTATTGTTAGTAATAAAAAGTATTCATTATCAGCAATATGATTTTATACTACTACAGAGTGATCGCGATTGTGTTGTTTAGTGTGACTACCTGTTACTGTGCATAACAGAACGATGGAAATCATCACGTTCACCATCACTATTCTATAATAATATCACTTTCTAGAGATTTTCATCTTACACTATGCCACTTCGCCAATATCTCAACAATTAGAATAAATAAATCTTAAAAAAAAATGGTGACTTCAGTTCATTAGATAATGATTACTAGTACAGTGGTACCTTGATATACGAGTGTTTTGAGATACGAGCCGCAAAGCGACCGGTATTTTGCTTTGAGATGAGAGAGAGATTTGAGATACAAGGAATCGGTTATTATTCAAATTCATACATCTTATTTGACTATTTCTAATTTGCTTTGCAAATAAAAGGTAGTTTTACTGGTAATAGATCTTTACGACCTCGCCATAAAGATCATTTTACTGGTCTGTAAGTGACTATTACTTGGACCGACAAATTAAATGGTCATTGGAAGTTAAATCCGACAAAAATTCGGATTCCAATACTAACCATATTGCACTCTTGATGTCGGTGTAATTTACACTGTGTAAATTTTTTACTATAGGCCTCAGTCTGTCTGCTTTGCTTGTTTCCCTCATTAAGTATTGTTGATAAGTTGGGTTCGCGTTTTGTGCTTTTTGTACATTACAATATTACATTTATTTCTACAACCATGGATTCGAAGATGATATTGAACTAAAACGTGAAATCATTGAAAAACATGAGCAAGGTGTACGAGTAACTGACTTGGCGAGGATGTACGGGCATACCACATCAATGATATGTATTGTACTTAAACGGAAGAAGGTGATAAATGGTATAATGCCAGCTAAGGGCGTTACAGTAATTTCTAAGCTCCGAACTTCTCTCCATGAAAAGATGAAGAAGCTACTAATGGTGTGGGTGAGAGAAAAGCAGCTTCAAGGAGGAACCTTAACACAAAGCATCATATGTGAGAAGACACGAGCGATTTACGAAGATTTGCTGAAGGCGAACCCACACACTTCCACAAATGATGAATCTGTACAAAATAAGTAAAGTGAATGCACCATGGTGCAGAAAATGCGAAATGGAAGAAAATAATTCCATGCACATCCTATTCAATTGTAATGTGCTGGGTGACTTGAATTCACTGGTTAACTGAGGCTTGAACTAGAAGAGATAATTAAACTACCAATGACGAAACTGTTGGCCTTCCTTGAGGCACACAGGACTCTCCATTATTAATGGAGTGACTGATTTTCTGAACTACTTTGTCCAGTGTTGTTTCTGTTGATCTGTGCTCTTGATATGCATACTGTTGCCATTGGGAAGATCATTCCACAATGGTCCTTCCTTAATATCTTTATAAAGTATTTCTTTCTATTGCCTTTAACAGAAATTATGTAAGACTGATCGTCCTGTAGGATTTAGGTAGTGCGTTGTCTTTTCGTCCTATTTTGTATGTGTACACCACTTTTACGGTTGTTCAAGTATTTTGTATATAATCTAGTATTATGCTAGTCCTTAAGATTTTTGTTAGAATGTGCAATAATTTTTGTAGTAGAGCAGGAACTATTCCATCCTCCCTGGAAATTTAAATAAAGCAAAGTGGTTTATGGCCCACTTTACATTCTCCGGTTTGATGTTTATAGTAGAGAATTCCCAGCCTTCTTTCAACGTTTAGGCCGAAGTTTTTAGCCCAAGTCTGCTCATCAATAATAGTAAGAGCTCTAGAGTTTCCTTTTAAGATTCGGTAAAGGTGCTATCAAATCTTTGAAGTAGGCCTGGTTTCTATGCCGGATCCTTGAAAAGAATCTTGTGGATTCTAGTGCTGAAAGGTATATCTGAAATACTCTGGCGGAACCTCCTCCAAGATTCCCTTTTCGCTCGTTTTATATCTTTGTTGTATTTTGTAGGAGTTTTTATGTTTACTAGTTTCCGAATTTTTTGGCTTATTCACTAATTCGATAGTCTCCTTACCTATTTTTTCAGTTTTTCCATTTTTATGCTCCATCAAGGGGTTTGTCTGTTATTCGTATTGGTTTTGATTGGTCATGATTGGGTATGATGTGAGAACTGCATAAAATTTTAAATGACGGATAAATTGGGCATTGGGCAAGCGTTGTAATAATAAAAAAAAATTGTTTTAATATTTTAATCAAATCTCAGTAGGTACAAAAATATTGGTAATACAAAATATACACACTAAATCTTAGTATAAATTAAGCTTACGGATATAAATAATTACATACGGAGTGATTCACTTTTGTAGAACTAATTGCTTTGAAATATTTGTTTCTTTAATTAAGATTTAAAAACCAATTATGATTTAAGGAAAGTTAAAAGATAAAATATAAAAGCTTCTGATGCAGAAAGTAAATAGTCACGCATGTGTAAGGGAAGTGCGGGTATTGCCGCCCACTTAAGCAATTTGTTGAATTAAACAAAAACTATAGGTCTTGAAACAGAATTTCAACTATCAAAATACAGTCATGTTATCGACTTCTAATTATTTAAGCCTGAAAGTGTTGATTTATTTTATTTTGCGGAGTATTACATTTATATTCACAAACCTACACTCGGGCGGAATTATCCGACCATGCGGGTAATTGCGCCCAGTGATGGTATAATACCGCCCAGGGTTACATTATATGAAAATCAAACACAAAATAATTATTTGCTCACAAACAACATCTATATATTTATTATGTAAAAAAACATATTCAAAGAACTACTTAATTAAAAAAAAACGAATATAAAAACATTTAAAACTACTCTCTATTTGCAATAATCGCATACAAATGTTTTGTGATTATCGTAACCACTGCATTCCTTATGCGCCCATTTATGGCAAACTCCGCATCTGTACCACATTTCAGATTTTCCATATTCACCACAATACATGCATTCTTCTTCTATGTCGCTGTTGGGATCATCGGAACTATGATCGTTGCAAATTTCCATTTCATCGTGGGATGAAGCACTTGAAGAACTATCGTCAAACTTGACTTTCGTCGTAGCGCGTTTTACCTTTTTGCTGACGTTTTTGCTTTCCTTTCTTCTGTAATTTTCTATTCTCTTTCTGCTCCAGTTCTATTTTTTCTGGAGTTGCCGTCAAAATCTTTGAAATGCCTAATTTTCTACCCCTCTTTTTTAATTTATTTTCATTCACTACGCACAACGGTGTCATTTGTTCAATAGATATATCTCCTTGTCTCTCGTTTATAAGCTCCGATTTTGATGATGAAGGAGCGACATCTGCTTGAGCTTCGATGACTTTTGATGTACTTGGAATAACATCAGGTTCATTTATTTCCAAGACTGCATCTTTTGAAGGTACTCGATTTGGTTTGGAGGTATAGGGAGTAATATCAGCTTCAGGAAGTTGTAGTTCGACAGCGGGAATGTAGAAAGGGTGGAAGGTAAACAATCTTTATCCGTGAAAATATTCGGTCTATATGGAACAATACCACTTATTTCAAAGCCTTTTTGAGCTTTTTCCATGGTGGCTACATGAACGAATGCTCGATTGAAAATTTCCGATATATCAAATGGTGTTATTTTTTGGTGAACATTTAGTCTCATATAGAGAGAACATTTACTTGAATAGGCAGATTTTAGCGGCCCAAAGAATGTCAGATCTAGTGGCTGTAGCTTATGGGACGTGTGGGGCGGAAACGATAACATAATGATCCCATTTTCACGGCAAAATTCATATGCAGATAAAGAACAATGACTGCTGTGATTATCAAGCAATAGCAATGCTGGGTTGTCCTTAGAAGTAGATGCGTGTTTATTAAAATGCTTAAGCCAAATCAACAATAAATTTTCATTCATCCAGCCTTTGGCCGAGCATTCATATATGGCACCTACCGGTCCATTGCGTTTGAGCTGATCCGACATTCGGATTCTAGGATAAATAAACATCGGTGGTATATATCCCTGATGCACTTACTGAGCAACACACAGTTATATTTCGACCTCTCTCCCAACTTACAGCTTTTCCCAGTTGTTTGACACCTTTTGGGGCTATAATTTTGGATGGCACCTGTACCGTGGTAATACCTGTCTCGTCGACATTAAATATATGGCAGGCTTGAAAGTTATATTTTGTTAAGAGTATATTTAAATTTGTGAAAAAAAGGCCTACACGTCACAAGGACTACAAAGTCTTTACCGGCCATTTTTTTGTCATCGTTGAAGCAGTTTTTAATATTATTTTTAACCGCAAACTCGTAGACGATTCTTTGTAAATCAGTGGCCGTTAGACCATAGAACATCTTCGCCAGATAGATGCAGCGATCAGCCACTTGCTGTTCTTGTTCACTGGAAAATATAAGATTACGACCTAGTTGTGCTGCACAAGCATTGTTGGCATTTAGTCTATCTTTTAATGTAGAATATGGGATACCTGAAAACATTAGAAAATGGATTAAAAAATAGAAATCCTATATTACCAAACTCTCTTGCACTTTGCCGTTTTCCCTTTCCGTTTCTAACTGCATTTATAGCTTCCTGAAGTTGTTCTGCACTCCAAGTTGCCCTTTTCCGTGAATTCACCGTTGCCTTTGGCATTCTTTATCCTAAATTAAAAATGTATAAATTAATGTTTAATACCGCTCACTGGAAGGTAATATCGCCCAAGTTGGGCGAAATTACCCGCCATCGCCATATTATAAGCAAAACAATTGTTAATCGTTATTTCTCTAAATATTGAAAGAATTTGTTTCGATCCATATATATAAGAGGACCGGTCACTAATTAATAAAAAAATCAATAAATTAAGTATAAAAATAAGTTACTTACAAATTATTTTCGAGCACGTAAATATTATAGCGGCACCACGCAAAACACGTTTATCTCTGTCAAACAACTAAACTTGCTTATGGCTGGCGATCTTGTTGCTCGCTTCTCTCGGTAGTATCGTGACGTCACTTCAACGTTGTCAAAGTTACTATTTCTCTATGTTTAACATATTGTATAGAGTGGACGGTATTTGCCGCTGGGCGGTAATACCCGCATTTCCCCTAAGTATAATTTGGTAGTACATCTACTACCGAGATCAGTCTAGCAAGAAATATCGTCCAAGATAACATTTTGAATGCATGGAATTTTTCGTATCACAGGAAATACTGCAAATCTTTCTCACACAAACTAATATTAAAATTGAAGCAATCGACCAGAGTTTTACGTTTTCGATTGACACTGGAGAGAAACAGACTACCTAAGCTCTGACGTAACAATGGGCGGGAATTTTAAAATCCTTTCCAAATATTTCTGATTCGTGTGAATTTGTCCTATAAGAAATTGGAAAAATTGTTTGAAGATTAAACAAGGACTTCTGGCTATGAACATTCATTCTGTGTGATTGGTATTACTTGTTCGTCAATTTGTGAGGTAAGAATATCAAAGTATTAGGATATTTGCTATCAATGTTAATGTTTTAAGGTTAAATACTCATTATGCTAATTTGGTAAAAAGGTTTTCACAGAATGTTATATTACAACTTAGACTAGAAAACGAATATCTTTAGTCTTTTACAGGATAAAATCACTTACAACGAAAAAAGAATAAAACATTAATTTAAATATTTTTCAACTTCGTAAATAAATTCTATGATTTATTGATTTATTTTGAAATACCCCTGACAAAAACAACAACAAAATACCTTGAAATACAGTAAAAAAATAATTAAAGTTTTGGTTAAGTTTACCGAAATAACAAGCTGAATATAGCCGCAAATGTCAACCATGAAATAAAATATGTCGGTTGGCAGTGTTGGGATGTTGGAAAACGCATATGTTGTATGCTTCAAATATAAAGAGAAAAAGCTTTTAAAAAGTACATTTGGATTATATTATTTTATGAATTCTGCAATTAATTTATATGAAACAATAACGAGCAAATATTTCTCTCTTTCGAGATTAATTGCAAACATCTGTTGCATCTGGCAACTGCTGATTAGACGATTGCCAAATATATCCCCTAATCTATTAAAGGGCAATTGCCAAAAAATTCTAATAATTAACTGCAATTAATCTCCAAAGAAACGAATATTTACTCATTCTTGTTTTATATATGTAAATCAAAAATTGCACAATTCATAACATAATATAATCAAAATGTACTTTTCTAAAGCTTTATCTCTTTATATTTGACACATACGGCATATAGGTACATTATAAAAACATGCCACCACTGCTAAACCGACATTTTTTGTTTCATGTTTGATTGTTTGATATTTGCGGCTATATTCAGCTTGTACTTTCGGTAAACTCATCCAAAGTTTTAATCAAAAAATAAGAATAAGAGTGAATATCTTAATATTCTTACCTCACAAATTCACGAACAACAAATAATACCAATCGCACAGAATGAATGTTTATAACCAAAAGTCCTTATTTACTCTTCAAACAATTAAAAAACCAATATTTCTAACTTCTTACGGGACAAATACACACAAAATAGAATTGTTTGGAAAGCTAAGCCCCGGCCATAAGGTAATTAAATGAAAACAACTTAAGGTGGAATTTTTCACATTTATATACTTTCAATCTAAAAAGTATAGTACAGTAGATGTACACCAGAATAATATTACTTTAAGTTCTACAGAAACAAATCACTTTATATGATTAACTCACAGCACAGGTTAACTACCTAATTTAGGGCTCTTATATTATAATTGTTTGGTAAAATCGGTATGTACAGATTACTTATTTACAATTAAAATTATCAAACGTTAAAAGTTTATCAAAAATATACAAAAGCTAACAATAAATAGATACTTTTATAGTGTAAGTAGTTTTAGTCACATTTTTGTTACTTTTATTGTTCATTTTTTCTCAGTCTTAGAAAAATGTGAATTTACACATATACGAAAACATTAAATGCTTTTTAATTAATGATTTAACATATTTTTAAACCCCAAACACAATCAAACATTGTAGATAAATTGTCAAAGTTGATGTCATATTTTTTGTAATAATATACAATACAAATACTTCCAAAAGTATTGGTGCCCCTATTAATTTTTCTATTAATAGTTCATTGCGAGGTCATAATTTTTTGTATATAATAAATTCTTTATTATATTGTCATAAATTATAAATAGCTTTCTAGCAAATTCTTATTTTCGTCCAAAAACATTCAATGTATAAAAAAGAAAACAGTTTTAAACTGATATCGCTTATTAAAAGATTATTAAAATACAAGAAAATCGTACTTTTTAATTTATCTTGTCCAAATACACAGCGCTCAAAGAATTGAAAATATGATAGCTCTAAAAAACATCCAAAGAATGATTGGCCAGATATAATTCTTCAAAACATGCTAAAAAAGGTTTTTAAACAAAGACTACAAGTTGCCCAAAAACAAAGCTCAGTTAAGGAATATTTGAAACTATTATAACTATGTAATTAGTTAAATGTGAGAAATGGAGGATAGAGAAAGCAAGATCTGCATTTCAAAAAAATGGCTCAGCTATTCAAACGTCATGATTTATCAATACCCATAAAAATCAGGTTACTAGATGTTATATATTTCCTTTACTGTTGCGCAGAGTTAAGTAATGGACTCTCATAGACGCTACCTGCAAGAAAATTGATGCTTTCGAAATGTGGCTTTATCGTCGAATCCTAAAGATATCTTATAACGACCACGTTACTAATCAGCACATTTGATTAAGAATGTAGAAAGAAAAAGAGCTGTTAATCACAATAAAAACAGTTCACCTCGTAAAAAATCGTATCCCTCGGTCACATCATGAGACTAGCGAAAGATATGGATTGCTGCAACTAATTTTACATGGAAAATAAAAGGAAAAGGAAACCAGGAAGGTGAAGGATTTACTGGCTGCCAAGATAGTTGTCAACATCCGAAATGGATAGGCACTACAAGAAGAAGAAGAGATATGGTTCATACAGTTCATACAACATTCCATTAACCCGGCGCCCTCTGGTTTTTAATACCGCCGGATTAGTGAGATTCTACTGTAATCGTGTAATGTAAGTCTAATGTAAGTCGATATAAAATATTACAACTGATCCTTAAAGACAAAATAGGGGGCCGTAGAGGCGTAGGAAGAAAACAAGTTTCTTGGCTAAAAAACATTCGTGAATGGACTCAGATATCAAATGCAGGACAATTATTCCATATTGCAGAAGATCGAGAAGCCTTGGCAATGGTGATCGCCAACGTCGGATAATTCTGATATGGCACGCGAAGAAGAAGAAGATATTGATTAAGTTCCTCTGTAAACCGCCAGGACTTGATAGTGACTGTTTAATAATATTAGGTCAATATGCTCCAATATTTTATTAATAATGTGATTTTAGAATGACGAGATGTAATGAGCCATTGATTAAAAAAGGAGCGATCATATAGACTATTAAGTTATGTCTTTGTTATAATATTAAATGGTTTTCTCAAAAATTCTTTTGCCTCTTTATACATTTTTTTAAATTTTGAAGACAGTTTTCAGAAAATAGAAGTATCTGTGCCAAAACTTTTGGGAGTTTGTGTAAAATAAGTACTAAGTCTCCCTGAAAGATATTCGTGCACCAAAGCAAACATAGATTCCGAAAATTATAATAAATCATTTGTGGTAGAAAATGTCCTTTTATTGTATAATTTTCTTGGTTAGCTGTACTTTATAAAAGCAGTTAAAGATCATTGATACACATTCCAAAAATGTGAAATTGAATAATTGTCCAGAATATGACAGTAAAATAGTTGAGGACCTCTGAATTTTTTTTTTATATACATCGATTTGCTTGAAATTTTGACAGTAGTTAAAATATAGCTCAAATATCATAGTCTACCCTATGGCAATGTTTGCTTTTCCTCTGGGGTGGTTACCGCCCCAGCTCGGGGGTGGAAAAAGTTTATAAAAAAAAACCGAGGTAGTCGCTATAATAGTGACATACGATTTCCCCGCATACACGGTAGTAGGAATCACAGACTTCACGCGGAGTGGAATTGTTTATACATTTCTTTGAGGGGGTAATGAGGTACTGATTAAGAATATTTTGCCAGTCTTCAACGGTTTAATACCAGAAGTGAGCGTGCGGACCAACGTCTACAACCAACTATCACATGTAGTGAGTTAGATCCATAGTGCTCGAGAAAATACCATCTTGCAATATAACCGTTATTGCCTATTGAGAGTGTAATGACTCACAAGTTGGTATTACTCCAGTAAACCAAATCTAGGACACAAAATGGCATCCGAAAAATAAAAATGATGTTTGTAACAGCTAACGCAGTAGGATGTTGGAATTTTTATAGTATTAAAGATTGTATTATCCTTCTAAAACACTCACCAGACGAATGCTATATGGTTGTCAGGGTTATCTTCCGAGTTCTCTAGTATTCAAGTTAAAAAGCTCTTACTTTTTAGGCAGACTCAACAATAAAGAGCTGTCGGAATTCTCTTTGGAATTCACTAGTATCCAAGTTGAAAAACCGTTCCGGGATTCCTGGTACCTCTTTTCCGCTGGTGAAAAAATTGGTGCGGAGTATGGCAAATGATTCTTAAAGAAAAACTAGAAGGTTGAAAGAGAGATACAAAATAAATTTTTTGGCTGAAAAACATTCGAAAAACATACAAAAACCAATGCGTAGAAGTATTAAAATATATAATACACGAAAAATAACAGTTTAATAAAACGAATTTTCTGAAGAAGTAAAAACTAATAAGAAAATATATCCAATATCCGGAAGTTTAGAAAAATACTATAAACAAAACAAAATATCAAACGGCCTCTATAATGTATACATCAGTAATTTAGATCCAGAAATATAGCTACATTGTGATACGGCTATTCTTTTCCGAATAGTAGAAGATTTATGTTTGCTTTTTAAGTGCTTAGAATAAGCAAACTGTTTAAAAATTTACATAAAACCAGTTGCTAATAGTGACACCAACAGTGAATAATAAGTCAAGGTAGGTATTGTCATTATCCACATTTTTTCAGACGATGAAAACGCTCCATTGTCCTGAGTTGTGTACGGCGTCTTAGATCTGTAACTACATTGGATATTTTCCCTCCTCTCGTACTGCTGAAATTCTGGAAGCTTTACGATAAGTTCATTCTGAAAAAGAATTAAAAAATAAGTTGAACATTTTAAAAAATAAAGAGTTAAAGTAGGTAATAGACATAACACATCACTCTATCACTGAAAAAATCATTGTTTACCTACAAAACGTTTCTTATGTATTTTTGGAGAAAAATGGTTCAAATAAAAAGCTCTCGTTGTTGGTACAATAACTACCTTCTAAAACCCACATTTTTATATATTTTGTCGATGTAAAAATTTCAACACCACGCATTTTGGAAACGAAGAATTTGCTGACATATACAGAATGTGGCAGATAAATGCCAATTAGAAATATCTCGATAACTAGAAATACCTCGTTTAATGAAAATATTGTCATCTATTTGCTACTTCCGGTTATAACGGAAGTTGCTTATAACTTGGTCTTTTTTAATGTGACATCCTGTATATTTTTTAATTTTAGAAATATTAACGTTATTCTGAACATGTTTGTTAATACTTTCCTATACATTTAACGTGAACCGTTTTTGAGTTATAATGGTTTTTATATGATAATTACACTTTTCTACCGTGTATATAAAGATCTATATCCTCTAATGTAATTTGAAGTTTATCTAAGCTTAAATTCCTTAGGAACTTATTAACCATATACAGCTTTATCGTTTACAGTGGTTTTCATTATACAGAGTGCTCTCAGGGTGGAATATTCTGACGACAAGTTATTGTTAAGGTTTAATAGTAATTTTGTTATATGCCGTTGGGTTACAGTTATAATATATATATATATATATATATATATATATATATATATATATATATATATATATATATCGGTATTTTAGGCGGTACGCCCTTCCGGTAGGGATCTATGGAGGAGTATCACCGAGCCGCAAGCCCTTATCTCTTGCCGTGCTGCTCCACCATAGGCCGATCAGACACCAGCATATTCTACCATATAAATAATAAAATAAAATAATAAAATGTATTCTGCAATAAAAAATCTTTTAAAGTTAATTTAAATATTTTCATATTCTTACATTTTTTTATTGGCTCGGGTAACTTATTATATATTCTTTGACCTATTATTGCAGGTGAGTAAAAATGCATATTTCCTTTAGAAAAAGGCACATGTAATTTTTGATTCTGCCTTGTATTTTTATTGTGAATTTGAATATTAGTTTTAAATTTCTCAAGATTTGAATGAATAAAAACACAAACTTCAAAAATATATAAGCACGGCAGAGTTAAAAGTTTATATCTAGTAAAGTAACTCTTACAGCTAGTAATTCGAGAAATACCAGCAATACAACGGACTATTCTCTTTTGAGACAGAAAGACTTCACTGACTTCACTGAATACAAGACCTACCCCAAAATACTATGCCATACCGCAAACGAGACTCCACCTGAGCATAATACAGCATAATTAGCTGTTTTTCACTTAGTATATCTTTGAGGTTTCGAAGTAGGTAGCATGCTGAGTTTATTTTGGAAATAATATCATCACATTGCCTTTTCCAATTGAGACATTCATCAACATACAAACCCAAAAACTTTAGGCAATGAACTTTTTCAGTTTGTTTAGAATATATTGATAGTTAACGATATCTAACAGATGTTTCTGTCTATTGTGGAAATAAATAGCATGCGTTTTATCCGCATTAAGATGTAAGTAATTCGAGGAAAACCAATTACTAAGATCACACAAAAGTTCGCTACATTTATTTTCAAGAGATATATGTGATTTATCTGATATAAGTATTGAAGTATCATCTGCATAAAGTGTAAACTTTACAGCAGAATTTATTGAGACAATATCATTTAAGTAAATAAGAAATAATATTGGGCCAATTACAGAACCTTGTGGAACACCCATATGAATGTAAATGTAATCTGATTTGCAAATATTTACTGATTGTTGGGATACATCTGTTAAGGAAACATACTGACGACGTTCTGATAGGTAGGATTCTATCCATTTTAGAGAGAGATCTTTTATTCCAATATTTTCTAACTTATTAATGAGTAACGTATAATCGACACAGTCAAATGCCCTACTGAGATCACAAAAAATCCCGACAGGGCATCCGCATCAATATAGTTAGTTAAAGTCTCATAAAATGAATGAACTGCTGTATTTGTAGACTTACCTGCCTGAAAGCCATGCTGATATTTACTAACAATACCTTTCTCCAATAAATAAGAGTTTAATCTGTTAAGATAACAGTATTCGAATATTTTCGAAAACACTGAAGGGACAGTTATTGGGCGATAATTACTAATATTCTTTGGATCACCTTTCTTATGTACAGAAACGACATTTCCCACCTTTAGATAATCCGGGAAAATACCATTGCAAAAATACAAGTTTATTAGAAATGTTAAAGGTGATAATATGAATGGAATTACTTTTTTTAATAGCAACTGTTGCTTTAATAAAGTCCTCGTAGACATACCGTCTCAGGACTTGCAACTTAATGTAGAATCATATGTCGCCATGTTACCAATCCAACGGTAACTTTACCATCCTATTTGTAAACACGACATAATGTAAACTAAACTTCATATATTAATTTTTAAAGGGTTTTTACCCTCATATTTACTGGCTACATTCATATAATATATTGACACTGATGATGGAATACTTATTCCGAAAACGTTTTGTCTTTTTAACATAGAACGACTGGGTTTTTTATATACCTTTTTATAAAGGATTTTATTGGAAAATTTTTTATTATATGGTATACAGCCAACTACAGGAACTTAGTTTCCTTGTGAATTTTTATTCCTTCGGGAACCTTTTTGTGAATAAGTATTTCCAATAACTTGCCGTGTTTTTGCTGAGAGATATCCTGAGAAGCCTCGACCAAAGCCTGTTCCCAGTTTGGCGAGTTTATAAGTAAAAGAAACAAGCTCAAGACCCACGACGATAATGAAGACTTACAAATAGATATCCTGGAATATTTTGTATCTAATCCAAATTCACCCTTACGGGAATGTTAGCAATTGTTACAGGTATCGAATAGAACAATTCACAGAATTAAAAAGAAATATCATTGGACCCTTTATTCCTATACACTAGCTCAACATTTACATCCTGGAGATTATGTAAGACGTGTAGAATTTCGTAAAAATAATAAGATAGTCGCTCTCATGATTTATGACGAAAATTTAAACGGAGAGCGTTACTCCAATATTTTACGACAAGTAATTGTAGAGACAGTGCACGCTTTGCATAATAATAAGGCTGACGTGGCTTGGTTTCAACAAGATGGATAACCGGCTGATAATGTTCGAGGAGTCGGCAAATTGTTTGAAATATTTAGCGATAGATGGATAGCTAATAAAGGTTCGTTTCTCTAGCCACCAAGATCCTCACAATTATTGTCAGTGTTAGAATATTATATTTGGAGATATGGTAACAAAAAGGTGTTCTCTGAACCTGCCACAACTAAAGTCCTTCATGTTTTTAACGAAATAAATGGAGAATCAATATAAGGAGCTACTAATGAAAATCTGATTAAAAGAGTGTATAAATGTTTGGAAGTTGATGAGCAAATTTTTGAACATTTATTACATTAATAAGCTAGTGCCTATTTTCTTTGATTGCATCTTTTTAATTGTTCAATGTTTAACTTACATTATGAAAATTAACACAATATAGTCTTTAAAAAATAAATTTTTGTGACAAAAATATATAAAGTTTATTTGAATTTATTTAAAAATTGCAAGAGAGAGGTATAGGGAATACTAATACAGATGGATAGTGAGAAACAGAAATATAGAAACATATTCTTCTAAAATAATGAATCACATACAGGGTGTCCCATTTGAAACAAATTTAAAAGGCGAAAATTTAAGATACCGGTTTTATGTCAATTTTGACAACACCCTGTATAAGAAAAAAAGCAACTTTATACTGCAAACGATAATGTATCTGGTTAATAAGTTTATATGGAATTTAAACTTTTAATCAAATTATTTTAGAGGATATAATAACTTTGAATACATGATAGAAAAGGGTATTTTTCATAAAAAAAAACCATTATAACTCAAAAACTGTTCACAATAGGTATAGAAAACTATTAACAAAAAATGTTCAGAATAACGTTTATATTTTTAAAATGAAAAAAATATATAGGGTGTGCCATTAACAAAAAAAATATTTTCATTAAACAGTTTACTATTTAAAACCCCTTCATTCCAATTTTTATGATTCAGTTACCTTTAGTTCTCTAGATATTTCTAATTGGCCATTTGTCTGCCGCACCCTGTAATTATATAGCGAACTGTATAAGTAATAAAGTATTTTTTACTAGTTTTTGATACCAGTACTAGTACCAACATAGCACCAAGAAAGTTGTCATAAAGACAGAATTTACTTAAAAAATATGTAACACCCTGTATTTCAATAACAATAAAACTTATGACGCATGTTTATAGAAACGTTTAGTTGACCGCGTAGGAAAAAAGACAAATTATAAACAAGTATCAATCATAAATATTTCATAGACAGCATAGTCAAAAGTGGCAACCAATTTTTGAATTATTTGACTAATTATATAAATTTGATTATCTTAATTAAAATTAATTTATTTAATACTCACAATAGCTAGAGTGTCGTCTCTCTTCCTGCAGAAAGTCAAGTGCAATCCTTCGTAGAAATATTTTTCCATGGTTTTGGTAAAAATTGTCTCGTTGTAGGGCATATTATGCAAATGTTCCGTAAAGGTTAAATTTCTAAATTCTTGAGGTTCTTTAATAACTAGCTTATCAAATACAGCGTGCCATTCATCTTGATAACCTTCAATTACATAATCTTTAGCGTTTTTGAGAGCAACTATAGCCAAATGATTGGCTTCTGACGACAATTCATCGCCTGGCTTAGTTATAAACGGATTCAACGTCGATGTAGAGGGCTCCCCATCGATTCTTCCCTCTAGTAACGCTTTCTCGATTTGGTTCATATCTTTACCATAAAACTCTTTGATTCCTAGATTTTCGAAGAAATATTTTACAGGAGGCATTGAGTAGCAACCAGCAAGCTGGGTCCTTGGATAATGTAACACAAACGCCAAACACATTTCATCCTGGGTCGAGTAGCCTCCTAGAGTTGGTTTGCTTCGGTTTAATGTCGAGTAGGTGCACTCCGTTATGAGACCATCTCCTGGAAGTATCGGTATATCTTGTGATAAAGAACGTGATTGTTGGTAGTTGAAATCATATCGGTTATCCTAAAATATATCATGATTATTGGGGGTCTTATACATAAGAATAGTGTGATAAAAATCATTCTACTTAATATCAGGCAAACGAGGAAATAAATTTTTTAATAATTAGAAAAGCAGATAATAGCGATTATAGACAGATACCAAAGGTCTTTAAACTTTTCCTAAAGGCGTGAATAAGGTAACTACAAAGATAAATTATAAGTATATCATCATCATCATTGGCATCACAGCTGGTTATGAACCAAAGCCTTCTTCAGAACAATCCTCCATTCACCACTATCTCTGGCAACCCTGTCCATACTCGTAACACCAATAGATTTTAAATCGTCCTCTAAGTTGTCTTGATACCTAAGCCTCGTTCTTCCTCTGACTCGTTGTCCCATCGGCTCTCTTCGGTCAAAAACCACAAACCTTGTTCTTTTATTCCTCCATATATTCTTGGTCCTTCTATCTAAGTGACCACATATCTGCTCCATATGTTAGTCTTCTTCTTCTTCTTAAAGTGCCTATCCGTTCCGGACGTTGGCGATCATCACGGCTATCTTCACTTTGCTTATTGCAGCGCGGAACAGTTCAGTGGTAGTCGTGTTATACCACTTTCGCAAATTTTGAAGCCAGGAAATGCGTCTTCTTCCCGGTCCTCTCTTACCATTTACTGTTACATATGTTAGTACTGCTCTTATTAGTGTGTTATAGACGGTGACTTTAATTTTTCTGGGTAGTTTTGGTAGAGGCCATCTGTCTTCTCAAGCCATAGTAACACTTATTGGCAATTACTATTCTTCTTTTAAATTCTTCACTTACGTTGTTATCCTAGGTCAACGGGCAGTCTAGGTATATGAAGGTGTCTGATAGAACTTTGCTTGATATCTACCAATTGTTGGGGGAAAGCTTATTAAATTCCTTTCCCCAGCGGGTACAGTACCAAAATTTTAGGACCATGAACTGTTAAAGAGTTTCCTTCGATACATGTAAGTAGATTTCACGGCAATGATTCCTTATGTGTATGGTTTGATCGGATTGTACTTAGCGAGAAATAAAGCGTAATCAATCGATACTACACATTTAATCACAAGAGAATATTTACAAAACCACTATTATTAATTAAACAGCTTGCTTTAACACGTTGTTCATTGTTATACCGGCGTTATACCGTTTTTGGGAAGCGCGAATATAGAAGAAACTAATGCACATTTCATTGCCTTTTTTAAGACGCAGGGAGCGTAGGCACTCAGTACAGCACACAGCCGCACGGTCGGCTATTAACTTAAGACACAAAATCACATCTGCGATTTCTTTGACTTAAACCGATCTGTATCTGAAAGTGTCGACAAGCTGACGTCCATTATAACCCAACGCCCTTATAAGGTATTTATGACACAAATACTCTACAGGCAAGAAGTACAGTCTGTCGCATAAGATCCAAGCCAATATTTGCGAAAACGAAAAATAAACTAAAATTAATATAACCTGTTGTTTTTACAACACACCTTCCAGTTGTTTTGATATTGGTAGAGAAAGAATCTTGGAGGCAGTATAGTTTCCGATGTTCATACTGTAATAAAACTCCGATTAATGTCCACTGTTTCCGACGAAAGAGTAGGGCAAATGACAAATAGAAAAATAAATTTCCAAATAAAAAGACACCTGTAACAGTAGAGATACTTAAATTCCTAACTGAAGAAATAAAGTTACATATTCGAAATAATAAAGTTATCATATAAAAAAGTTTTTAGAATCCAATACAGAGTTGGAACTATAACAAATTAAAATATATTCAATTCATTTTTTGAGAACTGAGGATAGACAAGGAATTGAGTAGGATAGGCTAAGTGATGCCAACAGGATACGGCATCATGTATTGATAGAATATACAATAGAACTGATAAAAGAATCTCTAAAAGTAGAAAGTAGAATCCGGATACAAAATGAATTAACGGAAACAATAGATGTGAAAAAGGGACTACGCCAGGGAGACGCTCTATCATGCATCTTGTTCAACATCGTGCTCGAGAAAATACTGAGGGACACAACAGTCAATACACGAGGAACAATCATTAATAAAAGCGTGCAAATACTAGCATTTGCAGATGATGTTGACATAATCGCAAGATCAAGAAGAGAAATGATAGAGGCATACAACCAAATAGAACGAGCTGCACAAAATAGTGGTCTTAAAATCAATCAGACCAAAACAAAATATATGCAGGTAAGAAAAAACGCAGAAAGAAGGCAGCCACAAAATATAACAATAGGAGAATACAACATAGAGGAGGTAAAAAACTTTATATACTTGGGATCCCTAGTCACGTCTGATAATAACGTTACGGAGGAAGTGAAGAGGCGAATATTTATTGCAAATAAATGTTACCATGGCTTAATTAGACACCTAAGATCAGATAACGTCGCAAGAAAGACAAAATTCCAAGTATATAAAACCCTAATAAGACCGGTACTCACATATGGCTCAGAAACCTGGACACTTACTAAAAGAGAGGAAACGTTGTTAGCCACCTTCGAAAGAAAAATCTTGCGACACATATATAAGGGCACAAAAGAAAACGGAATATGGCGAAGACGATACAACTCTGAACTATACAAAATATACCAGGATCCGGATATTATAACATTCATCAAAATAGGACGGCTGCGTTGGATAGGACATGTAGAAAGAATGGAAGAAGGCGAAATACCCAACAAAATATTCAAACAGATGCCAGTAGGAAAAAGAACAAGAGGAAGACCGAAACTGAGATACTTAGAACAAATAGAAAATGATATAACAACCTTAAAAATAAAAAACTGGAGAAAAAAAGCACGAAACAGATCGGAATGGAGAAGAATCCTAGAACAGGCCAAGACCCAAAAAGGGTTGTCGAGCCAGTGATGATGATGATGAGGATAGACAAGTTTTTAACAATATGAATATTCTTTCAAGACATCTTTAAAAGTCTAAACTAAAAATAGAAGATCTGGCTAGAGGATAGGATGGCTTTATCAAATCCTGAATTTTTATACTATAAAATGTATAATATATATTTGAATTGTCAGTATGAATAAGGCAGATAAAGTTCAAATATTATATAGAAGAATTTTTTATAGTATATATATATATATATACTATACTATTAATCATTTAGAAAATAAGCTAAAAGATCTCCAGGCCAAATCAAAATCTATACTTAATTATTACACATATGTTGAGTTCAAACGTAGACAACAAGTAATTTATAACAATCTTTTTCATAAAATTAAGAGAACCAATATCAATAAATTTAATAAGTTCAGATTAGATAGTTTTGACAGTATTGATTTCAGGGAGAGTTGGTTTAAAAACCTCACAGACTTAGAATTTCCTGTAGAAGTTAAAAAGTTGTTGGCTTTAGGCCCTAAGTTCGCTTTACTTCCTAACAAAAAAGATTTTAAAGTTTCCTCTTTGTTGGCAGACATCGAAAACATTTTAAGACCAATTGAGAATGTCGATAAGGACATTCTGAGGTCCAAATGCACTAATATAATTACTAACTTTCTCAACAAAGATGAAAAAGACCATTTCTTAAATAAATATTATATCAAATGCAAAACTTTTTTGAAACATCACCCTGAGATCAAGATTGTCCAGAGCGACAAAGGCAATGTCACTGTAGCAATGTACACTAGGGACTATATACAAAAATGTGAAGACTTACTCACTGACACTAAATATTATAAAAAGTTGAACAATAATCCCGTGTGTACTTTGCAACAAAAGGCTAATAAACTAGTTTCTGATTTGGTAAAGGAGATTTGGGATCAAAAATTCATAAACCTACTCTGTCTATGAGACCAATAGTGTCCTCAATAGTTACACCTAATGGCCCCATAGCAAGTTTTTTAACTAATATTCTCACAGAAACGTACAGTAATAACAGCGAGTTTTGCATTCAGGACTCTTTCAGTTTCAGTTCTTTTATTAATAACTTTAAATTACCTACGAACTATAAGCTCGTTAGTTTTGATGTAGTGTCTCTGTTCACTAATTTACCATTACACACAATATTGGTTAGCGTTGAGAAACACTGGGATGACATATCAATACACACAACCCTTAACTTAGCTAATATCAAAAAACTCATTTCTTTTGTTTTTGACTCTGTTTTTATTTTTAATGACTGTTACTACAAACAAGTCTTTGGTACTCCAATGGGTTCCAGTATTTCACCAATACTGTGCAATTATGTCTTAGATGATTTGATTGAAGATAGTTTGCAACAAATCAATTTTGAAATACCGTTCATAAAGAGATATGTGGATGACTTAATCTTGGCACTACCTGCAGACTCCATACACTCTACGTTAAATGTGTTCAACCAACAAAACCCACACTTGCAATTCACGTGCGAGGAGGAGCGGGAGGGATCTTTGCCTTTCCTTGACATGAGTTTGCATAGATGTGAGGATAATGTGAAAACACAATGGTATAGAAAACCCATATGTAGCAATAGATTCATAAGCTACCACTCCTACCACCCCCCGAGGATGAAAACTAATTTAGTCCTAGCGATGAAAGAACGTGTCAAAAGGTTGTCTCATCCGGATTATCTCCAACATGATCTCAACCTCTTACGCAATATTTTTGTTGAAAATTCATATCCTCTAAGACTGATAAATAAATTAATTTTTAATGTCCCCTTTGTTAATAGAAACAACATACTTACTATGTCACAATCAGTGCCCTCAGCACAAAATATTTCTGCTCCAACAAGTGTGTATTTTTATGCCCTTCCATATATTCCGAAACTAACCGTTGAACTCACTAAGATTTTTAAAGACTTTAAGAATATCAAAATAGCTAACAAGAACATCAAAACCATACGTCAGCTGTATAGCAAAATAAAACAACCCCTAACCACTCTAGAGACTACAGATGTTGTTTATTGCATTCAATGTACTGAATGTCCATCCACGTACATTGGTGAAACTGGAAGGAATCTGTCTAGCCGTATTATTTCTCATAAGAGTGATTGTAGATTAAACAAACCTACTTGTGCTTTGGCAGAGCATACTATCGATCTAGACCATAAGATAGATTTCAACAATGTAAAAATATTAGCCAGAGAGAAAAATAAATTCAAGAGAACTTTCTTAGAGATGGTACATATCAGCAAGAGTGATAATAACAATCTTAATAAGAGATCTGAGATCCAGAATCTTAGCAAAATTTACAATTTTATATTGACTTTTGACTGAGCTATTTTGCATCTCAGAGTTTTCTTTGGTTTTTTCCTTTTTTTGAAATTTCATTATTAATTGAATATTTACGATCAAACTACAATTACTAATTCAGTTTTGTTTTGTTTTGAGTTGTTTTTTCTAAACCTATTTACTAAATACTATTTAAAACCGATTGATATATATATATATATATATATATATATATATATATATATATATATATATATATATATATATATATATATATATATATATCAATCGGTTTTAAAACGTCTTCCGACGTTGTCCGATGCCTAATTTCCATGACACTCTATCATCCCATTGGCCGTCTCTAAGATCTCTTGGGCTCATCGCCTTCGTTACTCCCTCTCTCCAAGATTTCTTGGGTCTTCCTCTCTTTCTGCGATTTGATGGTATCCATTGCATAATTATCTTTGGGAGTCTTGAGTTATCCATCCTCTAGACGAGTCCGTACCATATCAGCTGTTTTCTTTCTATGTCTGTTGTTAGACAGCCGTCAACCCCCATTTGCTGTCTTATCTCATCATTACGTATTCTCTATCTGCGTGACACTCCTACTGATCTTCTAAAAGCGTTTATTTCTACTGCCTCCAGGTTTCTTCTGTTGTTTTCGATTATTCGCCAAGTTTCCGCTCCGTACAATAGACTGCTTTTAATAAGAGTTTCGCAGATATTGTGTTTTCTTCTTTTTCCTATTTCATGACTCCACAGTACGCTGTGTTTAGACAACCTATTGTTTTTCTGAATTGTGTTATTCTTCTCTTTATTTCTTTATCATCTTTCCCCGTTGTGTCAAAAAAGATTCCTAGGTATTTGTAATGGTCGCAGGGCATGATGATTTCGTTATTTTCTAATGTGATGTTCGATAGTTCGGTACCTATTGGTAGGTATTTTGTTAGGTATTACCAAGTAACAATACAAAAAATTTGTTTTGTCTTCACAGTCGCAGACTAATAGCTCGGGCTTTGCTCCACTTCCGGTTCACCTTAGACCCTGAGGCTAATTTTACTATTCTATAAAATTGTGTTTTATTTTAAATGTAAGAATAGATAGTGTTTCTCTAAAGTGTCTATAAATATAAAGCACAAAATCCACCCATAGATGGATTGATAATAGACAGCAGATAGGATTCTTCATCTAAGACGACCGAACCCCTTTCCAGAGCATTAGAATCAAGAACCAGAAAACCGATCTTTCTTTACTATATGACGATGACTGTTTAATTTGTATTTTGAGAACGATTTCAGATGTGGAAATCGAAACGATAAAATAAACATATTTCCAACTGAAATTCTAGTTAATTCCGATTAAAGATACTAGATAATATTATAACGCAGCGAGAAAATAGTTTTAGAACAATATTACATCGTTTAGAAACTACACATGATGAACGAAACTATAATAAGCAGATACCGTCACCGTCTGAGTTGAAGAAATAGAAATTCATACGTTCCTATATGGTACTCGAAGAATAAAAATGTCTTAATTACTGTAATCATAAAATATGAAAGTTCGGTGCTCTATCCCATATCTTACTTTGTTATATTACATCTTTACCAAATGTATCATATATGCTTTTTACATTAAAATTAAAAATGTTGTGTAACCCTTTCATATTGTCTTGATTTTGTCTCATTTTGTCACTATTAAGTGACAATATCAATGTCATTATTAAGTGTTTTGAAATACTATTCGTACAGCTGAAGACAGAGAAAAGGTTGCCAACGTAACCGCTAAACTTACCGTCTGGTTTTAAATTAATAAATATATATTTACCTCAGCCAATGGTGTTAGTTCCTTCATGGCTCGGATATGCCTTAATTTCAACTTTTTAGCTGCCAAATGAGAGTGTAGCATGACTGATACCACATTGATTCCTTCTTTTGGAATAACCTGGAAACAATTTTTTTTAGTCAGTCAATCAGAAAAGGTTAAGACAATATTTTTGTATAATAGAACCTTGGACAAGGAAAGAGAGAGGACAGCAACGCTCATTTAATAAACTTTCGTAAAGTGAAGCCAGTGTCTATGTGACCGCCATGTTTTGGTGCCTGTACGTTGACCATTACTACCTCTCGCAGGGTTGTCAGGTCTAACGATTTTTCAGTAGATCTACTGATTTCAGCTTCAATTTACTGATTTACTGAAATACTATATCTACTGAAAAATATGTAATGATAAAATCATGTTCAAAAAGTGATCATTATCAGTGTTCAGTTATAAATTTTGAAAAAAATCTATTTATTGATATATATCCATTATTCTTAATCTACTGAAGAAATATATTATGAACAAAAAGAGAAATCAAACGATTTCTACTTAGCGAAACCGAATTTCTCTTTTTGTTTTTAGATGGCGTAGTTACGTCCGTATATAGTTATTTTAATAACTATTGTCTAGGACGGGAAAGATTTTTGTTTTGGTTCAGAGCAGTGACTATACCGTTCTGAAGAGACTTAAGGAGGTCGAAATACGTATCAACGGTTGTTGCTGCACTGTATCAAAACAAAAATCTAATACCGTCATACCGTCATTCTGAAATATATTATGATCTGGCAACCTTTCTGGGGCTGGTTTAGGCTTCAGTCTATTGCATACGATTACGCGTCCCCTCTCTTTCCTTATCTACGGATAGAACCAACATAAACTTCGGTTTTTTTTATCCAAGAAAATAAGTATAATTATGGTAAGAAGATTTAGCAAAGCAAATAGTAGTAATTGTCCAACAATTTATTCTGTTATGCTAGGTAGATTTGTGTCCAATAATAAATAATTTATGCTCATTAAAATTCGGCAATGTTGAAAACTTCCATATATAAAAAAGGACTATACTAAATAAAATAAACAGAGTGAATAATAGAAATATTTACTACAATATGTTTAATTATAACAACAAATATATTTTTTAAACATATTGAACATCTGTCAAATTTGTCAAAATGTTCCCAAGCTGAGCGAATGTATATTTATATGTATTTTTAACGTACTCCAGTAATTAGACAATAAAGATTTATCCCTATGAATTTGTTCTTACCTCTTTAGTGCAATCAATGCTGCAGTATCCAGCAGTCTTATACTCTTTTTGATAAGGAGGAATAAAATGTAAGGTAGATGGCGCTACACCAGTTATCAAGATACCAGCTTCGTTTTCTCTAAGTTCGCTAGTGTAATGTAGCCTTAAACCCGAAGTATCGAGACCACTCTTCTTTTTTGGATTATCGAAGTGAACCTCCAGCATATAGAATGAATGTTTCTTTTCTGCTAAAGGTACACCGACATGGTTTGGGAAATTTTCGCCTAAAATTAAATATACTTAGGTATTATTAAATATAAAGTATAATTAAATATATTAAGTATGAATATGAAATTAGAAAAATTATTATATTCCTCATTAAATCGGAAATAAATTATCTGAAATAAATTTTTCAGTGACAGAAAAAGATAAATAAAAATATGAGAAGAAGAGAGTTAGACTATCAATAGGTTTTGACATTCAATCGACGATGTGAAATAAATTACTATTTAACTGGGAATAAGCCACAATTAAAGGTTAAAATACGTTTATTGGCGTTTCAATTTCCACTTCGGAAATCGTTCTCAAAATACAAACATTGTATTTTGAGAAGAATATTCTTATTCCCAGTTAAATAGTAATTAATTTAAAATGCCACAAGAAAATAGCTTCAGATGTGAAATAATTCGAAATCGTGGAGTAAATTATTTATTGGTAGTTAATAAATAAGTATACTCGACGTAACTTCAAAGGCCATTGTCTTGTACCTCGTAATGTACCTTTGTATCTAGTTGCTTACATAAATATAATTTGAACTAGAAATTATTGCAACAGAATTTAGCAATTGATCTAATTCTAGCGGAAGTTAAATAACCTCGAATTAAAATATAAATGTTATACTGTATTCATTTTAAAAATTCCCAATCGTCAATAGAACCACGTGTAAGCCAAACAGGGTCGTACCGATGTACGACATATGTATCATATGATTTTTAAAAATATTTACTTTTGAAACTGTTAGTGTAAGAATTTCTTGAAATTTAATCATTATATCACAATTTAACTAAACTCTAAAAAATAACACGACCAGTAAATAACTTAACAATAACTATATAGTATAACATAAATATAACACAATATATTAACTTAAAAATCAACATCATACAATTTGAATTTAAAATGCTGGCAAGTTGGGATCTGTAACATGAGAATCTGTCTCGCTTAAGGTAATAAATTATATTTAATAGCCTCTTGACGAATGCGACGGCGTATAGCAACACGTGCTCATGTTTACTGATGGGAATTTGGTAAACGAATGAACTTTACCATTACATTTGTAAATTATTCTATAGGTAATTTAAGATTAATGTGAGATTACAAATTAAGGGGATTCATTTGTGTTTAAATGCAGTAAAGTTCTAATCTACTTGTGATTCTCATCAATCTCAAGATCAATAATTTACTAATACCACTAATATCTTATAGGCAGAAAAATATAGATACTATAGGCATACAATTACAGATGAATTTTTTTAAATACGGTTATACATATATTCATTTTTTACCTTTTGATCCAATGGCCCAAGCAACCAGAGGTGTTAAACACTTATCCCATAAAGATGCCGTGTTAGAATAGCAAGGCTTGCCCTTTTCTTTGGAAAATTGTTCCCATATGGCGACGTCTTCATTAATATCCAATTCACATTCATGCATAACCATATGGTGTACCAGATTTGAATGTTTATCTCCAATTATAGGCTCGAATCCAACTATGTGGTGTTTTGAATTTAATGTTGGTGCTTTGAACACTTTGCACCAGTACATAGTGCTTACATCTTTAGTAATCTTGAACTAAAATTAAAAAATGTATATTGCAGAGAAGACATTATAGTCATAATACTCATAATGTATTAGTCATATTATACTGATAGTAATACTTACATCATCAAAAACGACATCCCAATGACTGGAATGACCAATACTCATTTTTGCCACAGGAGGTGGACCTAGTAAATGAACACTTTGGTGACCTCTGTTTTCACCGTGGTATACCATTTCTGCTCCTCGTTGGGGATCATATTCATGAAGGGCCCATATTATTCGTACAGTATCAGCCTAAAAATAACAAAAAGTTACTTTCTGCTGATTAAATTTAACTTATAATCAATTAGTTATATAAATGCTAAACACGATAAAGCTCAATCCAAAAATAATTCATACAGAAAACCTTAAATGTCAACAAAACTCTAGCACTAGAGGTTATACTAAATCTCACTATCTGGACATTAATATATATCAGGGCATATCTGGATAAAACAGTCTTCGTCTATCCAAAAATAGCCTATAACGACGCTCGAAATCTCGTACCTGTCCCCAAAAGTTGCAAACCAATCATCGTATGGTTATAACTAGAATAAACAAAGAACTCATACACAATAATATCGAAGAAGAATAGAATCCAAATTCCTATTTACAAAAGTCGTCCGCCTAATAGCCAGATCCAGTAATATCCTTACAAAAACTTTGTAAGAGTTCGTACAGACTAAAAAACCAAGTTCACCGAGGCACTCTCTAGTGGTATCACAATAGACAGAAAGAGATTGCGTTGCGAGATCTTTAATTCGACATGCTGCCAAAGCAGTTATTTCAATATACTGAATGCCCCTAAATAATAACCAGAAGCCTCAACTGCGGGTAATGTCCCCCATGTACGAACTCTCTTTGGAGTCTATAATTCACTTGGACGCGTTTACTATTTTCCTTCACTCTTGAAGGTCTTGTGCAGCAATCTCCCATTGTTGCACCCCATCTTTTTCTCTTTCTTCAATAAAATCTAAATTTTTGGAGTTATTCGCGAAAACCTGTTTAAAAACATGCTTTTTTGACGTGTAATTTTTAGCTTTCATTTACAAATAATTACAAAAATATTGACTTTTCACAAAAACTCCTTTAAATTCACTATTATAGCGACTACCATATTATTGTTAACTCCTGAGTTAATGTGGTAATCACCCCCACAGGAAAAGCACATATTGGCATAGGGTAGATTTTGATTTTTGAGCTATTTTCTAATAGTACAAGATCCACTGCAGGATTCCTACGTTCATAACGTAGTTCATCAACCTTACATTCTTACAGACATTTAAAATTAGCAGAGTACATTGATAATAGTTTGCCAGTCAAAAACTGGTCGCAAATATTTTTAATTCAATTAATAGTAATTAGTTTTTGACGAATATTTTATTTCATTTATTTTTTTAAATAAAATACGTTACTCGTTACGAATATGCATGTTTTTTTATATCAAATAAAAGCTAATTTTTTTTAATATGATGATATAAGGTAGCCTGAGAAAAAATGGTCACAAATTAGAGTTGCCTGAGAAAAAATGGTCACAAATTAGTGTTGCCAGCTGTTAAAGACGCGAATTATCAAAATAAAGTAAAATACGAGTTAGGGCGCAACGAGACTGGTTTGATAAGTGATAATATATTAATCCTATTATATACCTATCGACGCATGCTTTAAAATCTCACACAACTGACACTTCAAACCAGTAGCATTGCTAGCTAGCTGTCTTTTATTTTATCTTTTATACCTTGCGGTTTTAATAGTTGAAACCCTAATTTTCGACCATTTTTTCTAAGGCAAAGTTATATCAACATATTAAGAAAAAATTAGCTTTAATTTGATATAAAAAACATGCACATGTCACACGCAGTGTATTTTATTTAAAAAAATAAGTGAACGAAATAAACTTTTTGTAAAAAATTAATTATTAATTGAATTAAAAATATTTCCGGCCACTTTTTTACTAGCAACCTGCTATTAATGTATTCTCCTAATTTTAAACGTATGCACAAATGTGCGTTTGATTAACTACGTAATAAACGTAGTGATCCTGCAGTGGGCTATTAATATGAATAAAAACTTACTGATAAAACGTAATCGTCCGGGTCGCAGGTGTCGAAAGCTCTTCGAAACTCAATGACCGTGTGTGTATCATTTTGGAGGCCCCTCATCAATGTATAATTGTCGATTTCATCTCTGACAGGTGCGCTTCCTTGGCTAGTAGGCACACCGTGGCAATCCTGAAAACAAAAATAATGTATTAATATTTTCGAGAATCCGTTTCAGCAAAAAAATCATGTTTTAAATTATTCCAAAGATGCACTGTTTATTTAATCCGGTATATTCATTAATCATCATATTTAATCCCATATAATTCATTTAAATTGTTGTGGCAAAACCGTATAAACTATTTAGAAAAAAATACGTTATACCAAGTAATTTGTAACGAATTACTTGGTATAACGAATATTTTCTAATTTCCTCCAGTTTCATTTTATTGAGGTCGCACTGTGTATATAAGTATATAATAAAGTAATAAATTCAATTTAAATTATAGAGTACCGATTCTTTTTTGTATATTAGATAAACATGTTTGTTATATGAGAAAATATTTTTTGTTTGTAGATAAAATTTCTTGCCCTCGTGGGGGGCTGTAATCCGTAGAACAGGCTCTGCAGATCGGGTTCTGAATTTTTGGAGAGAGACATAAGTCATCAGCTAACTCCTTGATTCTCAAATTTACAAATTTATTAATACCACCTAGTAGTCTATCTACCCTATCTACCCGAGTAGATTTGATAAAAACCGATAACTTAAGCTTAGGAACAGTATGATGATTTACGGAACATGAATAGGTCTCTCAAATAAATTGATCAGGTGATATCCGAAGTAAAGAATATTAACTTAGAAAAAGCAATGGTAAAAGAAGCAGAGAAAATAGTACAACGCTCCAAAATTATTGGAAATATGATCCTTTTTTTATTAAAATATCTTAAAAAAAAGCCCATCAGAGAGTCACAATTTTTGTATGAAAGAGGGGCTGAGAAAATATATCGCGGAAAAATAAGGAGTAACAGTACAGATAGTTGTAAATTGAATAAAATCATAGTCGAGAGAAAAACCAGATATATTATAATTTCCTCGATTACTTTAGAAAAATGGGAATAATAGTTTAAAGATTTACCTACTCTCTGAGAATAGGACGAAGTTTCTAAGTAACAGTCACAAAGTCAGAACAAAAAAATGTATAGCAGTATAACCTACTAGAATAACTATCAGAGGTTACGTATACCATTAAGAAAGTCATACAAGTTAATATGTCATGATAATACTGATAGTAGCAGAGAAGATGGGGATATTTATAATGTTTATGGTTTGAATGGTATAGAGATAAGCATTCTCTAGAGAAAAAAGACATTCTTTTGATTTTGGAAATGTACAGAATTTAAAAAAAGAACAGAACTACAGGAAAAGATCGATATAAAAGATCTCTCCAATCTTAGTTCTCCAGTCGTAGTTTAAAGTGTCGGCTATTAGTCTATATGGTAAAATACCTCTTTTGCATTCCATCGTTAACTAGCAAACAGTGCAGACATGACATCAATATAAATTGTATTACCTACAATAATGTTTGTATAATTAAAGTGCTTATTGAAAATAGTATTACGTAATTTTATTACGGATTTTGGTTTTCTGTTTTGCGAGACATGCCATTACATTTTAATTTTATTATTCACTCGCATTATTCTTTTCCATTCGTTTCAAAGTTTGACATTCCTTTCCCCAGGTAGCTGTAGCTTCCTTCGTGGTTATTGTTAGTTGTTGCCCTGGAAACCATCAGGGACTTCTAACTCTGTAATGCCACAAATTGGTCGCATTGCTCCTGTAGTGATCCTTTCCCAAGTTAACATGCTCCTTTTCTAACTTGGTTGCACCGTACTGAAGACGACCAATAGTCAGAAATACGTATATACGGGTGCCTTCCATCGATATACCTTTTTTGGTTTTCTGTTTTGCGAGACATGCTATTACATTTTACTTTTATTTATTCACTCGCAATATATATATATATATATATATATATATATATATATATATATATATATATATATATATATAAAATCTAAAGTTGGGAGTGATACTATTAAAAAATTAATATTAAACTGAACAGGCTTCCGGGTTGAACCGCATCAATGCATTACTACTTAGTAACTATTATCTTTTATAACAGAGACCTTGAAAGACGTCAAAAATTTGATGCCGATATTGTAAAAATTGTCTTCAACATACATCATATATTATGTTTTAATATTTAATTCATCTCCACCCTGTATATTCCAATTTAAACTCAGACAACATTCACACAGTATATTGTAAGATAAATCGAGCTATTACAATACCAATATCGTGTTTTAAAATGGTGAAAAGTAATTTTCAACGGCCGCAACTCTACGTTGCCACAAAACCGTAAAAGTGTTGTGGTAGCAAATGCCTAAAATTATTTTTATGGTAGCTATTAACCATAAAGCTGTCCAACCTTAGCTGGAAATGTATATTTACGCTTATTAAACTGGTGATAATTTAGAAGGTATTCGCCCGGGTAGGTATGTAGCTGCTTGATGCGATTAAAAATGCGATTAAAGATGCAATAAAAAAATTGAAACGGATTTATATTGACAACAAAAAATAATATTAATATTTATAAGAAAATTAGGTCAAATAAAATGCATAATCTTATAGAAATTGCATATATAAACTTAATTGGATTCCAGACTGGAGTTTTCTAATGTTATAGCAGTTTTCAAGTTATTTGGTCGACTTCAATGATTCATAGTTATAAACACTCTGAATTTGTTGAGATTAATAATTATCAAAGTCCGGCTATCGATATATAAATTTAAATACGTTTCTGTTCGTAGGAGTTATGCTTTTCTGTATGGTCAGAGATTAAGTGAAGCACAAAGAAGTACAGTGAAGTTTTTAACTGTATTTAACTTCAAAAACGCACTGAATTATAAATATTACAAAATCTAATTACATTAATAATTAAAGTTTACAATTCGCAATGATACCACTTACAAAACAATTCTTAAATATTAATAATCTAATGTCCGCCTCTGCTGGCATATATAATAAGAGTGACATGTTCTCAAAACGAAATAAAAACAGCTTACCGTTCGACGGTCGAATCCATGCGAAAATCCGATATTCTAGAAGAGAGAATTTTCAACTTCGCTAAAGCACTGGGTCGCAATCAGAGATATGTGACACCAATATTATATTTTGTTATGATTTGAAATTCAATAAAACATCTCTATTTGAAGTGTAGTATGCGCTTATTATAAAATATTAGTCCAAATTCTAAAGACAAAAAACATGGACCATAAATATGGACTTATGAATAATAACAAACCTCTACTGGAATCAAAGAGCACAAATCGTAATAGATAACGAACCCAGTCCAGAAATTGAAATCAGGAGAGGAGTTAGGCAGGAATGTATTATGTCCCTATTACTATTTAATGTATATAGTGAAGCCATTTTTGAAGAAGCATTACTATCTCAAAGTGAAGGAATAATAATTAACGGAAGATCTATTAACAACATAAGATATGCAGACGACATCGTGATTATGGCAAGCTCTGCTGAACAACTCCAAAAATGAATATAAAAAAGACCAAATACATGATAATAACAAAGAAAACAAATATACCAACAAACATACATTTGGGAAATGTACCTATAGAAAGAGTTGATAAATACAAATACCTACGAACCTGGATTTCAGACAATAATGAACAAACAACCGAAAAAAGAGCCAGGATAGAAATAGCAAGAAATGCGTTTATAAAAATGAAAACAATTCTCTGCAACCAAGACCTTAGATTAGAACTGAGAGTAAGACCACTGAGATGTTACGTGTTTTCGATACTGCAATATGGACTTGCACAAACTCAAAAAACTTTATATTGCTGAAAAGAGGACTAAAATTCCTTTCTAACAAGGTGCCACACGACCCCCTTTGTTATTTAAAATTTTCGAGGGGGTGCTTATAATTCAAAGGGAGTGCTGGAAGGGGATAATATTTTCATACTGTAAGTTGTCAATTTAAGAATAAGAATAAAAATCGACCTGTTTCTGGTTTTTTTTCAGATAGTACATAATAACGCTAAAAATGAATTTATTCCATACATATGGACCGCATGGTATAACTTTGTTTTGACAATACCTTCTATTTTAAATGCCGACGAACATAGAGATTTTACTTTTGTTTATTATGTATATTTTTCTTCAGATTTCAATATATATTTTCATATATTTTAAGGCCTACAGTATAGAAAATGCATGAAATTTAATATTCGAACATCTTTTACGACAATTGATGACAAAGCCGGTATCATTTTATTATTACGTCAAAGCAGCTGTGAGATTCCCACGGTTGGAAGTCATTATCGGTCGAAGTCTCTTGCCTTGTCCTACAGTCGTCTTCACCAATAAACGCATCCCTCTGCCTCGGCCGTTTAACGAAAAAACATATGCTGGTTTTCTTCCTCGGGTTCGAGCCATTCTTCAGCAACGGGCCGGTTCTACACCGCAGATGTTTTTGCACCTGGCACCACGTGCCTTTTCGTTTCTTTCCTTTCTCAACGATTTCTAGAACACTTTTTAAAAGTCGGTTACTTTGACTTCTTGAAATTTATGTACTTATTTTTTATGTTACCTAAGGAATTTGATTCCCGACGATTTATTTTAGACAACGGATTCTTCCTTTAACGAATGTAGCGGAGGCTTAAGTTTGTCCATATTTTAAAATATTGTGACATGAATTGTGTTTGTAGAGACTTTCGAAGATTGAACAAATTGCATATAGATATACAAAATATATATCGGTGAATATAAAATTCTATTACACTTTTTTAATCATTTTATTCGTAATTATTCTAGACTTTTACTCCTAAATAAATATAAAATCTTGTTTTTTCTTTGATATAGCGAAATGTAGGTATTCTAAAATTGTTTCTGTAAATAAAAAATCAATAAATTTTTAGCGTCTGCCTACACTATTATTAATGCAGTAATATAGAGAGTGTTACAAAAAGATTGGTCTTAAATTATGCCACGACTTTAAGGGATGGAAATAAGTCGATTTGGCCTACTTACATGCAAAAGTGCGCCTAGCAGAGTTGATTTATCACGACGAAAATATTGATGTACAAAACTCTTATCAAGCCTGTCCTCACTTAAGCGTCAGAAACGTGAACAATGACAAAAAAACGATGAAGAAGGCCTTTTTTTTGGTGGTCGAAGCCTATTTATTTATTATTATTTTTTGAAGGTTGTCCTGAAAATAAATATCAATTATTATTAAAATTTCCAGTGCTGCGTGCTGGGACTTCTACCAACATAAGAAGCTCCAGCACGCAACACTGCAAATTTTAATAATTGATGTGTATTTTCAGGATAATCTTCAAAAAAAAAATAAATAAATAAAGGCTTCGGCCACCAAAAAAAATTTTAAAAATACTAACAAAAAGGCGACAGTCATCCAAAAAAATTAACACGAAGGGCCCTCAACCTCAGGCACCGAGTCGCCGAACTGGGCGCAGCCCGGAGCGGAGAATCGACGTCCAAGCAGGCAATTTCAGTTTGATGATACGTCACTAGAGAAAGCAGGAAAAGAGCACCTCACGCTAGCCTGCATTGATCAGGTTAGGATATGGTGTTGAAGTTCTTGTACTGAGGACTTCCACACGAAAAACATTTGGCTGATAGTGTGCCCCTATCGCGCATCAGAGTGCTATAGGGGGAAAGGGATGGCCTGGAGCATTGAAGAGCGGTGGAGTGGTACTGTTAACACGAATCAATACACCTCGCTCTAATTAATTGTAACATCCGAATGCCATTCTAAGGGATATCCAAGTCTTTCAGACTGGGTGTAATTAAATTACTTGATTGCGTTTAGGCTGTTGTTAAATGTAAAATCCTCAGACATATTTATAGAAGCGTGCAGGAAAACGGATTATGGCGTAGGCGCTATAATTTTGAGCTTTGCAGCCTTTGTAGTGAAGTGTCTCCTCCTCAATCTTTTCTCCTTCGTAAGGATGTAGTGGCGTCATGTAATTTAATGTGTTTGTTTGCTTCGGAGAATGAGTAAACAGTCATCTCCTTTATTTGGTCCGGCCATCGTACTGGAGATCTTCCTCTGGATTTTTTACCCGCTACGTTACCTTCAAATATCATTCGCTCCATGCCTTCTCTTCTTCTAGTTATATGTATAAAATATCTCAGTATATTTTGGTTTATAGTTGTGATGAGTCTAGTTTTTATGTTAAGTTCTGCTAGAATTGAGTTATTTGTGCGAAAGTAATTAATTACTATTATGCATCCCTGTCGAACTCCAGATTTTAATTTGAAGTTTTTCAAAACCACATTATTAACTCTTATGTGAAGTGTAATGTACCTGAATAATATTTGCATTATTTTTCTTAATAATGTGCAAATAAAAACTTTTCTAAATCATTAATAAAATAGATAAACATATTTTCAAGTGTAAAAGTTCAAATTATAAACTAATTCAAACATAATCAAGTGTTTTTCTCACATCTTGGTTTGTGTCTAACAAGTTTTATCTAGTTATCTAGTATTAAATTAACTATTTACTTTAAAATTCTAGTGTTTAAAATCAATTATTGACTATATAGTTTTGTCTATGTTTAATTAAGAAGAAGATATAATACGCATGATCTGTTTATTATTTGCTATTTAATCACTGGTTAAGCAGTTATATTTAGCGCTACCTATAGTTGTATTTATTCGATATTTTTGTACAAATCTTCGCTATTTGTATATTAAAATATTAAATTGCCAAATATTTCACTCTTCGACAAGAACCCATTACAGAATCTAGTATTGGTAGGTCTATCAAAATAAATAGGCTGCTGTGGTTAGGCCACTGAGAGATGGTGCCGTCAAAACACATTTATAATCAAAGGCCGAATACAGCGAGGAGAAGAGCACGATTTAAGGACCAGGAGAAGACAAAGAATAGGAAGCAGATCCTTCTAGAACAGGCCAAGACTCACTATGGGTTGTAGAGCCAATGATGATGACCTAGAAAAAGTTACGGGATGTTAAAGTTACAAAATAAAACCAAATTTTTTAATATTGCTCCAAAACGGTTTAATGGTTTTATGAAAATTTATATTTGTATTATATACCATGGACATAAAACCGAAGTTTTATTTAACTTCGGGTTTTTTTAATATATTTTTCTGGATTTTTCTAAATATTGAGAGAGGATCTACCAACCTTTTTCCCCTTAACTTTTTTGTATAATAATATTGGATTAACAACGAGACGTATATAAAATACTATTAGAGGAATACCTATTTTACAGCTTTATTGTCTTTTAGTATTTGTTTGTAAAATGATTTTAAATTTAGAAGATATAGTTGACATGCGAACGAAAGTATAACAATATAACAAGCAATTTATAAGATTTAAGAACAGAAATGGGTGTTGGAACAAGAATCCCACTTTAAATAGATAAAAGAAATATAATAGTCTCCTCAAAGTTTTACAATCTAGTTTTTTCACTACCCCGTCTTTGCCGGGTCTTTTTTTCATTTCTCTTAACGAGTTTTTGATTTCTAAAGATGTATTATATATCTATAGTACATTTGAAAATGCTTGATAGCATAAATTTTATTGTACGCGAGATAAAACCCAATATAACATCATAAAACAGTGATGAAGATTTTCTAAAATAATATATTCAGAATTATTCTGAAAATGTTTGGGTTTTACTTAAAATTTTTAAACATACTAATTTATTTCAATTCTTATCTTAAATTTTGTAGTCACTTTCATCAACAAATGATATATAAGTACGTTATCTCTACAGGTACAAAATATTTACAATCTTAAAAAGGGGAGGGTCAATTTATAAGAGCTCAACTTTCTTAGAAAGGATTAAAATTTCCAAGCGGCAAAACGTGTTTTGCAGTTTGTGAATCATTTTAGTTAAGATTAACAGGTTGTGTTTGTAGTCCTGTGATTATAACACGCAGAATTATTAGTTTTATAATAAAAAGCGATATTAACAAGTAAACTTGTCTAGTAAAAATGTCACAACCTCTAATTTTACTCCTGTGAAATTAAAATGTCATTTAACCGTGCCAATGAAAACTTTGTACATTTTACAAGTACTGTTCGGAGCATACTTTTTAAGTGTTCAGATATGACCGGAGTTGGAGAAGCAACTATTTATAAACTTTTAAAGCAACGAAAGAGTGGAAGTATTACAGAAGCACATAAAACGTCAACAGGGAGAAAACTCATTTATATACACAATACTGTGAAACAATCGATTCGATTTACAAAAAAAGATTCCTACTTTGGATAAACTTTTAGTAGACATTAATGAAGACGAATCTTTGCCAAACATTAAAAGAGATAAATTGTGGAAAACTACGTGAATTAGGATTTGTTTATGAGAATAACAATAGGCAATCTGCGCTCATAGAGAGAGAAGAAATTATTTTTTTGGAGGAGGCAATATTTAGGGGAAATTCGAAAATTGAGGAGAAAAGGCAAAAATATTTTTTATTTAGATAAAACAGTGATAAATTTTGGGAAACAAAAGGGAATTTTGTAAAAAAAAGTTTGGGAAGACAAACTGGTTACAACTGCTCGTCAGTAATTTATAGAAAGTTTATCTACGGGCTTAAAATTTTCAAATGGTAAAGGTCGCCGTGTAATTATCACTCATATATTGGAGGAGATTCGCCAGGGAGATGTTATCTCACCAAAGCTATTCATACTTGAACTGGAAGACGTGTTCAAAGACATTAACTGGGCAGATAAAGGAATAAATGTTAATGGAAGAAAACTGAGTCATTTGAGATACTTTGATGATATTGTAATATTCGCTAAAAGTTTCGAAGAACTACAGACCATAATGACGCAACTATTTCAAGCTTCGTAAAAAGTAGGTCTTAAGATGAACTTGGAAAAAATAAAAATAATGACAAATGCACTGAACATTAGAGAAATAACGTTGAACGACATAAATTTAGAAACAGTAAGCGAATACACCTATACCTGGGACAGATAATGAAAGTTCACAAAGAAAATCAAACTGCCGAAATTACCAGAAGAATAAGGCTAGCGTAGGTAGGATTTGGAAAATTGAGTTGGATTTTGAAAAGCACTAAAATAGAACAATATTTGAAAACCAGAATTTATGATCAGTGTATCCTCCTTATACTCACGTATGGCTCACAGTGGAAACTCACCAAGTCTAATATGGATAAAATAGTAAAGGCACAAAGAGCGATGGAAAGATCAATACTCGGGGTGTGACTTATAGACAAAAAAATAAACAAATGGATTAGAAACAAAACCAAAGTAAAATACGTAGGAGAACATGCTGCCAAATTAAACTGGAGCTTCGCTTGACACAATGCCCGACTGAAGGATAAAAGATGGAACCACGATATACAACAATGGAGACCATGGTTAGGAAAGAGAAACAGAGGAAGACCACAAATGAGATGAGCTGATGATATTAAGAAGATCGGAGGACACAACTGGAAGGAAGTGGCGCAAAATAGAAAACACTGAATTGATTTGGGGGAGGCCTATGTCCAAAGTTGGATTACTTAAGGCTGAAGAAGGTCTTGCTAAGACTTCTGTATGGTATTTAAAAAAAAAGACCTTTAAGTCTGGATATAATTGTATGTTTTCAGTCTTAATATTAGGAGAAGCAGTTTTGAAGAAAGTTGGCGAGTTTCGCATTCGATTTAATTTCAAATTCTACGAACGACTACTATGAATAAATGACTACTGATATCAAATGATAGATTTATTACCGACGAATTCTGTAATAGTCACGGACAATGCCAGTTACCATTCAAGATAAAAGGGACCTTTACCTAATACTAAATGGAGAAAGAAAGAACTCTTGGAATGGTTAATAACCAAAGAAATAGTAGTACCAGCAAAAGGTTTACTCAAAAAACCGTCATGTAAACAATATTCACCAAAATTTAAGAAGTATAGCGTAGATGAAATAGCAAAAGCATATGGAGTTAAAGTATTGCGATTACCACCTTATCACTGTCCACTTAACCCCATAGAAGTAATCTGGGCTGAAATGAAGGGTGTCGTGAGAAATAATACATAATAATACATCTCCATATCAAAAATTTCATCTGAAAATTGGCAAAAAGCTATACAACGTGTCAAAGTAGAGCAAGAAACATTCTGGAAATTCGATATGTTAAAAGAGGAAACAATAGAGCCAGTTATTATTTCTGTGGGAAATGAAGAAACTGATAATGATGCCTCCTTATCGGAAGAAGACAACTTATGTATTTAGATATGTAATTATATATTTATATTATTAATTATAAGTTTACATGACGCTAGACCCGAAATATATTTATTATTAAATTGTAAAATGTCCTAAACCAATGTTTACTATTTTTATAAAAATTAATGTGGGTAAGTAATATTGACATTTTAGTTTTTTTTATATTAAAGTGATTTTATGTTCTCTGTCACCCAGGCTTTCAGTTATTACTTAATCCCTTTGGGTTTGCTCATTTTCATTTTATAATATATTGCATTTGAGGTTTGTCGGGGTGGTCATATTTTTGTCGAGTGAAAATTCAGATAAGATGATAAGATTCAATTATTACGTTTTTTCTGCATTGACCAATCCTGTATTTAGACCTTTGCTATAAAGCTTGTGCTATCAATCATTTTCAAATGTACTATAGAAATGTTTGCTTTTACAACTTTGCTTTTCTGGATATATAATATCTCAAATTACCATTTGCTGTTATTATTTATAAATAAGTATTTGAGTTTTTTGCTTTTTGTTACAAATTTATATTCTTGTCTACAGAAAAAAGAAGTTAGTCCGGATATTCGTAGATGAGAGGATTTTGAAAGTTATAATCTATTGTATTTATATTTATCTTTTCTTTAAAATTCCATGTTATTTTTAAACACATACCATAGCATTTATCAAAAAAAATCACGGCAATAAATTTAAGAGATTAAACTTATTTTCTAGTTTAATTATTTGTAAAAAACGGACATTCCCATAAGATTTCTTGGTCCAGATATTGTTTAATTCTGTCGTCTTTACAACACAGGTCTTTAAAAGCCATCCTACGCATCTTACCGCTTAACCGGTCATTTTAATTAATTAGTTGATTTGTAGATTAATATAATAAACGTGTTAAGGCTTCAGCTGGCGGCAGCTGTTTCCAAGAAATTGGACCTGGCGGTTGGACTGACATGCCGTAATTGTTTTTAAGATGAAATTGGTCGTTTTTATTCTATCAAGGTTAAATTTCTTGACATTTTGTCCTAACGTTACTATGATTTTTTTACAGAAAGAAAAAAGTGAATTGCTTTAAGAAGTTTGAAATGCGGGTGTAATTAAAACATTATGAACTAGTTTGAAATTATTATTTCTTCTTGTTTCAGCGGTAAGCATGGAAAACTCTTATAAAAAATGTTTTCTAACGGTCTTATAAAGTACAAAGGTGCAAGATAACGTAATTGCAATATGTAGATGCCTCGGGAAGACAGTTGATACTATTCTAGATTCAATTCAATTTTAAAATACTTAACTCCCATTTTTCTTAATCATATACATATATCTTCTTCTTTCCGTCCCTATCCGTTCCGGAATTTGGGAATCATCATGGCCACTTGTACCTTGTCCACCGCTGCTGGAAACAGTCCAGAAGTTGTCATAGAAAACCCTGTGTGTAAATTTTTAAGCCAGAAGAGATGTCGTCGTCCGGGACCTCTTTTTTCCATTACTTTTCCTAGAAAGATCAGCTGTAAAAGTCCATACTGTTCGTTGTTTTGCATATGCCCAAAATACTCCAATTTCCGTGCCCTTATAGCATTTAATATTCGAGGTTGTGTATTCATTCTATGAAATACTTCCGCATTCGAAATATAGCCCACAAGATATTCTCAAAACACGTCTATACAGCCACATTCCAAGTGCCTGAAGCACGTTGGTGATGCATCTGTCAGTGTCCATGCGTCTGTTCCATAAAGAAGTACGGAAAAAGCCATAGAATCATATTTCCTTCGAGTGTTTCGCATTTTTGATCTTCGTATATTTAAGTTTCTTAATATTAGGATTCAGCACATAAATCCGACTATATGTGTGTTACTTATATGTAGGTATGTAGGTAGGTATATGTAGGTTATATGTCGGTCTTCTAGGATATCACTTAATATGACGGTATCATCTGTGTAGCTGATGTTATTTACTCGTTCTCATATTTTCATTAACTTTTTTAAAGATCTTAAAAAAACCTTTAAAATGACTACTAGCAAAAGCGATTTGCATAAAATTTAGGGTGAGTTACAACTAAAAGTCCACTTTTAAGTGAATGTATAGTTTCCGGCACGTAGCGTTTCCACTCCAGCAATTGGGCTGCGCGTTCACATTTTCATACATAGAACGTTTCAGTTTGGTTCGGTGAAGATATGATCTCGCTTTTCTCGACAAAAATTATGTGCAATTGCTCTTCTACTTAACGATGAAAAATGGAAAACTGTGTTAAAAAGAAGGTTTGAAGTACATCCAATGCTAAGAGAAAGGAAGAAGGAATGTGAATACTGGACTTTATACAGAGATCTGATTGATGACGATGAAAAATATTATGGATATTTTAGAATGAATAGGATTCAGTTTAAATATGTTGTAAATTTAATTTCACCTTCAGTTAAAAAACAAAATACTACATTTAACGAAGCCATACATATCAAATCAAAAAGTATTTTTAAAAAGAAGAGGTATCACTTCCGTATAAAAGTCCTAATTATTTATTTACTTAGTGATTACTTAACTTAGTGATTAATTGTCACAAAGCAATAAAAACACATGCATAAATGACAAAATAGCCTCGAAAATTATTTTTTTAAATACTCTGTATCAAAATCAAACAAATACCTAAATAAACAACAAGGGGAAAACGACGGACATCTAATTCACATTATCCTTACCAACCGGTTACGACTCGTTACGTAGCCGTCGGCATCAGTAAAATATTGTTTTCGAATATACTGAACGGAAACGTTAAGTGTCTGAAACGCTATGTTCCGGACAGTGTGCGTTGTAAATATTTAAAACCATTTAAATTATATTTTTCGGAAACTAAACGCTATGTGCTGGAAACGCAACGTGCATGATAATATGCCACGACCTTTATAAGTTCACACTTATATTTTTTGTGACGCAGAAAGTAAGTAACAAACCCATCCCCGCAAAACCACCCCGGTTTAAACTATTTGTTGTTCATTTAAAATTTACTTCATGTATATACAAACATTACATACTGGAAGTTTAACTGGTTTATCAGGTTTAGTTTTGAAAAAATCCGAGTTTAAAGTGAAGATACTATTTTCAGAATTTCTCAAAAAAACTCATTTTTTTTTCAAAATAACTCAATAACTAAAAAAGATACAGAAAAAATGGTAAAATACAAAAAGCTTCTTTTTACTGAAGATTTTGATTTTCTTTTATTTCTATAGACTACAAATTAAACGAGACATGAATGTTTAACACATTCGCTGCCACCTAATTATGAGTTCCTCACTATTGGTGCAACATATATTTAGGAACGTTAGTAGAGAGCCAATACAAAATTTGAAGACTGTATATTACTTTTATCTCAATTATCTTCAAAGTTAGTTTAAAAATAAAATTTAGACTTGGGGTAGGAGAAAAAAAATTTAACGCTTAAAGGCGTCACTGGCATCTGACTATTGTGATAATTCCTATATGCCATCTGACGTCGAAAGGAGTCTTAGGAAACTGAACTTACAATGAACTTCACAAAGCAACGTAAAAAAAATAAAATTAAAAAAAACTTTATATCTGAACACAAAAAACAAACTTTTTCTTAGCATTTTATTACAATATGTTGCTTTACAATTTATTGACAGCTCTTCCGTAAGTTTTGAAGTCAGCATATCTCTAATGACTGACATACGAAAGTGATATAAATTTTAGTAGACCATTTTACTGTTTTCCTTTGTCATGAATAATAATCTATAAGTTGTTCTTGATGATCCACTCCAGATATATACTGATTATATTTGATTATTGGCTCTGATTTCATTTTATAGATTCCTTTTTTTTAAACAGACTCTTGTATATTATTTCTAGTTTGGGTCGATGTGCAAAATACGTCCCTTGTATCCTTCCAGTTTCAATTAGCACACCATCTCTGTATTTTGAAATGGTTTTTCCTTTGGCTAGTATTTTTCGTATAACATCTTTTGTAATCGATTTTTACCGTCGTGCTGATACAAATTTGATTGAATATTGATTTCGCGCGCGTAACTGACATGCAAAATCGACGGCCGCTTCAAGCGTTGTTTCTAAGAGTTCATTCACATAATGGTTCATTCTACATAAAAAATGCTTATAAACATTTTTGTTTAACAATATCTCAGCTACATTTTTTATTTGAAACATTTTTTTCTACGGTGTACAGTTCTTGGTAAATCGTTTTTTTTTGCGTTCTTACCCCCCTACGAGGGGGGCTTTAGGGGGAAGACCGGGGGTAAAAGTGGTAAACTGTTTTGCATCTTTTTTGGGGTCCCAAAATTAATATTCTCTAAAAAAGTCAGCTTGTTCGTATGATTTTTAGGGGTTAACTATCTGACGACTGGACTACTAGCCTTTTATTAGATTAGATAACCAGTTTTTGTCCGAAACAGTATTAACACATGTATCATTATGTTTATTTAATATAGTATTTTTGATTTTATTTTAAAGTGCAGAATTGGTACATATAGACAATTGAATACAGTAATGATAACTCTTGAATGTAGATAGAACCTTGGATATCCGTTGATATAAAATTACAAGTTTATAATTTTGTTCTTGAAAAACAGGCAATAGTTAAAATCAAGAGTCCAATATCTAAAAACTTAGCAAATATCACGTGACTTCGGCTCCTGCTTGGCGTTTTAATCATTTCTTTTTAAGAAATTACCAGATTAAAAGATATACTATTAAATACTGTTATATTTTTGATTTGTATATATTTACATTTTTTAAACAATATTTATTTTGCGTATATTCTTCAAACATTATTTGTGCTAGGATTTTCGAGCCCCCAGAGAATACTCCTCAGAACGTCCATGTGCATTTGGCGGCTTGAGACTCCAAAATATTATTAACACCGGTGAAGGAAATATAAAAAACGCCAAACCTGGAACGGATACGGCAGCCGCAGGAAGTGGAAGAAGGTACTATATAATATGTGAAGCTGGTTCGCTGGTTATCTCGTACACCTTGTGCACCATACCGTGGTAAGTACATTTCAGCGGTTTGCTCTTTTAAATACAGGATGTGAGATAAAAAATAGATATCCGATTCTTTTTACTGGTAAAATAAATACCTGTAATTGGTACTGGAAGTCTTTATTTAGAGCTAATTATTCCGTATTGATTTGATTAAGAAAACGATCTTCTCATGCAAATTAATTTGCTGGAAGGATAGGAGATAATGAATTCATAACAATTACTGTTGATGAGAAATATCCTTATAAAGTTGAAGATAAACAAAAAGTATAGCTTATTACTACAAACTTATTGTAGATAAAGAAGAACAGTTACATACTTGGGCAAATTACATAAAAGATTTGTTTACGGATTATCGTCATATTCCTACGAACACTCTTGATCTGAATGGACCAAAAATATTGAAAAGTGAGGTGATAAAAGCTATAGATCAAACGAAAGATGGGAAAGTAACAGGATGCGATGAAATACCAGTCGAATTTTTAAAAGTTTTTAACGAGAACAACCTGAATGTAGTATTAGAACTGTTTAATAAGATATACGATACAGGTCAAATTCCATCGGACTGGTTGAAATCTACATTTGTGTCCCTTCCCAAGAAATCGAATTCTAAGACGTGTAGTGAATATCGCCTTATAAGTTTAATGAGTCACACCCTTAAAGTATTCTTGCGTATTATCCATTCCAGAATACGAGCAAAATTAGAACACAGCATAAGTAAAACACAGTTCGGTTTTAGATGCGGTTTTGGAACTCGAGAGCCGCTCTTTGCAATACAAGTCTTGATTCAAAAATGTCTGGATCAACAGAAAGATGTTTACGCCTGTTTTATCGACTATGAGAAAGCATTCGATACTATCAAACATGACAAACTCATAGAACTATTACATCTTACAGGACTTGACACTAAAGACATCCAGATTATAAAAAATCTATATTGGAATCAAACAGCCCACATGAAGAATAGACATATGGTGAGTGAAAACGTAACCATTTCGAGAGGGGTTAGACAGGGCTGTATTCTTTCGCCACTGCTTTTCAACCTGTACACGGAACAAATATTTCTAGAGGCACTGGAAGAGTACAACGAGGGCATCAAGATTAATGGCGTACTAATAAGTAATTTTCGATATGCAAATGATACTGTTATACTGGCCGATAATATCGAAGATTTACAGATGATGCTAAATAGAGTAAATATAATTGGCAACCAATTTGGACTGAAGATCAATAGAAAGAAAACTAAATTTATGGTGATCAGTAAAAAGAACATTCAACATATCGACCTGAATATTGAAGCCGAACGTACTGAAAGAGTACACCGATTTAAATATCTGGGATATACAGTAAATGATAAGTGGGACCCAGATGTAGAGATTAAGATCCGAATTGAAATAGCAAGATCCAAATTCATCAAAATGAGAAAGCTCTTAAGCAACCGCCACCTAAGCGTTAACCTCCAATGGCGCGCCACGAAATGCTACGTACTCTCTACGCTACTTTACGGAGTTGAAGGGTGGACGTTAACAGCAGCAACTATAAAGAAGTTAGCGGCTCTAGAAATGTGGCTGTATCGACGCATACTGAGAATACCTTGGACAGACAGAGTGACCAACACAGAGGTATTAAGACGAATGGGTAAAGAGATGGAATTGTTAACAACTGTTAAAAGGAGGAAAGCGTCATACCTGGGCCATGTGTTCCGTAATGATAAGTACAGTCTGCTACAGCTTATCGTGGAAGGCAAGATTGAAGGTAGAAGAGGTTTGGGTAGAAAGAAGAAATCCTGGCTGAGAAATTTGAGAGAATGGTTTCAAATACCAGAAGCCGCGAACATAATACATGCGGCACAAAACAGAGAAACCTATCGTTTGATGGTCGCCAACCTTCGGTAGAAGACGGCACATAAAGAAGAAGATAGCTTATTACATTATAACACAGCTTTTGTACCGGAAATTTCAAAGACCAGTGAAAATTTAAAATATATATTATATGAAACACAGGTACATATTTTATTTGACCAGGGGTCGAAGTCAGTTCTTATAATTATTTAGTACATAATCATAAAGTGAATCTTAAACAATTAGAAAAAAAAAGAATAAGGAAAATCCCTCGATATGAGGAAACCAAAAATTCAAATGTTTTGCAACAAATTAAACAGAACAAGTGTCCAGAGTGAATAAAACATGGATAAGTTTAAAAAACGTCAGTGACTGTTGGCGAAGAAAATCAAACGAGAGATAGAAAATCCAAAACAGGCTTGTGTGATGACTAATGACATTTTGGAATTAATATAATCCATCCATCCAATTGCACTTCAGCTCAAGTCAGTCCTTGGCTTCCTCAGTAAGTTTCTCCAAAGATCTTGATCTATTGCTAGTTTTGCCATAAACGTATTTGTAGAAGGTTTTTGGCATCCTCATCTACTTCGTTCTACCATCACTTTTTCGATTTTCAACTTTTTTTTTGGATTGAGTTTCTACAACTTTCTAATTTACACGGAAACTTTGAGGAAGACAGGGAAAGGTATGATTACGAAGAGATGGTTCTATTTTTAATTTATGTAGAATAGAAAAAGTCTGCTTGGGGGAAAATTGAAGAACCAGATTGGCTAGAAATTATTTTGAGGGGTGAGAAGCGAAAAGATAAAATTACGGAATTAGGAAAGGATAGGAGAGGGAAATATCTGCCCTACAGACTCGCTAGTGGGAATATACGACCTCTAAACTAGATTACAAACACGGTGGTAAATTCTGGAACAAACTCAAAATCCTATTAAAACAAAAATTATCTCAACCATCTCATCTATTGATCTATCAAATAGTCAGGTCCCCGGAGCTAAAAGCCGAAACATTCAAAAACTCACTTCATTATAATTTTCAATCTCCAGACAATCCAACCTTTTATCGCATATTCAAATTCAACACCGAATACATAGTAAGATCTACTCTCATGCACCAAAATTCAGGTCATGACCCCCCTAACTTACAGAGAAACGGAGAGTTATTGTCGAATTGGTAAAAATAACTCCACCGGACCTGACAATATGAGTGTCTACGGTGCCTAAAACAACTTCCAGAGTGTATTACCCCACTTCTGACAAAAACTATTAATGTATGTCTCAAAAATAGCCACTTTCCTACTCCATGGAAGGAGGCTAACACTATCATGATACCCAAACCGGGTAAACCCCGAAGCGATGTGGAATTCTATACACCAATATCTTTAATTAATACGCTAGGGAAAGTCTTATAGCTAATCCTCAAAGATAGACTCAACGACTTTCTTGAAGCCCATAATATCATTCTGAAATTTCAATATGGATTCCAATCTGGTAAATCAACTCAAAATTTACATTAATAGATTTCACATCAAAAGCCACATAATCAATAAACGACAATTCTACCGCCATTGCCACTTTTCTGAATGTACAAAAGGCCTTCGATCAAGTCTGGCATGGTGGGCTTATTCGGAGGTTAATTGACATCAGGCTACCCCTACAATTCATAAAAATCATACATTCTTACCTAATGAATTGAATTGTCAGAGTGAGAATATGCAATTAACTGTCAACCCATTTTACTCCATTAGCTGGAGTTCCTCAAGGCTTAGTGCTAGCACCCTTATTGTATATAATATACAATAGCAACATCTCAAACCAAAACATTGTAGGCACCCAACTGTATCTCTACGCGGATTACACTGCCCTCCTCACAACACAATAGCGAACGGTTATTTTCCCGAGAGAACTTTCAGAAGAGCACAAACTCTTTTAAACGCCGTCAAAGAATGATGTAATAAGTGGAGAGTCACACTAAACGCTACAAAAACACAAGCAATTGTGTTCCGCAGCCCAAAACAACCGTGATAGTCAATCGTCGCGGCGACGATCAATTCCCCCTGAATTTAATGGGACAAAGGCTCGTCGATATCAACACGACAGCTTCTTATTTCGGTGTTCTTTTTACTAGGACACTCAACTGGAAACCTGATCTAAAGGCAACTTGAGATAGGGTCAGAAATCGAGCCCGCCTCTTGTACCACTTACAGGGGGAATTGGAAAAACACACTCAAAAACTCTCGAACACACTTATAAAACATTCCAACTTATATTGCCTTCTAAGAAACTATCAAAAGAAAAAACTGCTCGCTGCGGAGCGCAGGATTCTGCACAGCGTACGCAGGAAACCTTGAGGCTTCTCATCCCGTGAAATCCATAACATCGCAAATGTTGCCACAATTATCGGGAGAATCAAAACTCTCAACAGGAACTTTACCTTCAGAACAATCAACGGCCCCCAATCCATCACTCAAAACACCCTAAAAAGTTCCTGCTCTTCTAGGTCACGTAAGATCCCGGAGACCACAAGTCAAAAAACTTCATATTCCGTCCATTCTAATGCAGGCTTGTATTGACAAACTCTCGGGTGAATACGCACACATTCTCGAAGCTAAACCGCTAGCTTACCGCACCCACCTATAGCCAAATCCTTTTCCTTACTCCGGACAGTGGGAGATCGGTTTTTTGCGGTTTCCCAATCTCACTACTCAATAATACCTGTCCGTTCCTGAGAAAATAGCCGCAACTATTTTCTAACCTGAATCGGCAGATGCCGAGACCGTCTATCGAACGCCGACGAGGCCTGGCCGTTAACGCAAGCGATCAATAAGATGAATTTTAGTGCAATACACTAGTTCTGAAGTTGGTCGCAGACGTATAAACGGCTTGCAGGAACAATGGTCACTAGAGAACACGGTTTTCGTCTCTGCTGATTCAGACTCGCACACATTCACACTCAAACACAAACACTCACACTAGCATGACAGTGAAAGGGGTCCTCTTTCTGCTACCAAAGCACAGTATATTGCTTATAAAGAAAGCAATATACTGTGACCAAAGTATCCTCGTTGCTCGAGCCCCCGGCCGATAACAGAATTTTGTGCCTGCCACAAATTCCGGGGTGGGAAGGGTCTGTCTATGCGACTGACGGAACTAAAGTATCATCGAAATGGTAGCGTCCATCACTGTCAGGGTAACACAAACACATTCACACTGGGCTACCTGTTACAAACCGCCTCTCGAAAGCTGACAAAGCCTGGCCGTTAGCGAAAACATCCAATAACAAAATTTTATTGCAATACACTAGTTTTGAAGTTGGATGTAGAAGAAAAAAGGGCTGCAGGAACAATAGTAACTAGAGACTCTTGTCACATTTAGCTCAAACCACATACACTACACTCTGGAAGGAACATCTCATCCAGGCAAACTTCTCACCTCTGATTCAAGTAGTGACTCCATCTCAACAGCCGCCAAGATGCTCCACCAGACACTCCACTACCACAGTGTATTCTTCGGGCTGTTTTGCTTTTACTCTACAAACAAAACATTTAAAGCTAACCTGAAGAGGATCGAAAGATCCTAAACGAGTAGTCACACATGTTTGTCCTTTTCGAAATAAATAATCTCTTACTTTTCCCTCAAAATGAACATTTTTTACATCTTAGAATAAATTTTTTAAAAACTCGATTGTCAAAATTAAGAAGCAGTGAATTTTTACGAAAGTTAATTTAATAGATTACAAAGAAAAAAAATTGAATGAAAATGTTTTTTCTATGGGAGTCCTGAAGAGATTGAAGATAGCTGAGTAAGTCTTTTAAGTAAATTGTTTGCTTTCTTTTTTGGCGTGAAGGAGAATTTCGTCTGAAGGAGGAAACTATTGTGGTTTTCAGTCCGATATATCATCGGAAAGTTTGTTTTTTTTTTTTCTATTTTACGTTGAAAGGAACTTTTTATATTACAGTACTGGAGTCATCGATTTGGTTTTAAAGTCAGTTTTCCTTTTAAAAGTATATTTTATTTTTAAATAAGGAAACCATTACTAATAGTTTATTGATGACGTTTTGAAAATCTGTTATTATTATTTTAAGGATAGAAAAAAAAATAATACTGTCATTGGGTAGTTTTTTTAGATGTGATCAGATAATTATTAGCAGTACATATTCTTTTTACATTTAGAAAACATCTATTTATTTAGTGTGAATTTTTGCTTTTTTTTTAACTTATCTGTGATAAGCAAAATAGACGAAAATTTCAGTAATCACTTTATAATTTGTGTTTTTTTCATTTATGCTTTTTTTCCTTTCCTCTTGCTCTAGTGTGTAAATATGGTCTGCCTGCAGTTGGTTTTTATTAATATTAGCTTTTGTCGCCTTCTTCTTCTTCTTCTTCTTAGAGTGTCCTCTTTATCTCTGAGAGTTGGCAAACATTCTGAAAAATCTTTCTCTATCCCCTTTGTCTGCTCTTTCTTTGCTCTTAGTAAGGATTCAGTATCGAGACATGTCCACTCTATGATGTTTTTCAACCATGAACATCTTCTCGTATCTGGAACTCTGCTTCCTTTAATTTTTCCCTCCATCAACAACCTCAAGAGCTCAGAATGTCTTCCACGGCACCCATGTCGCAGATAAACAAGTTTTGCGCTTATTCATAATGTTAAGAACTTGTCTGGTATGGCTCATTTTAAACAATGCTGCCTTGTTAGTGGCGTGGTCTATCTGTGGTATTTTTAAGAGTCCTGTAAACACCCACATCTCGAAGGTCTCCAACCTTCTTATAGCACTTATGTTTATGCCTATTCTCTGTCCCATATAAAACAATATAATATATGTGTTCTGTCAGCACTTTTAATTGTTCAAAAACAGTCTCAACACAGCATAAAAATGCTATTTAAACACCAACCAGGCAAAAATTACAATTTTGAAAAACCCCTAACAAAATTATCCATATCTATTTTTGGGTCTTTAATTAATCAAAATAAATAAGTGGCCAATTTTGTAATATATTGAAAATTAATTTTATTCATTATCTTTCCAATATTCTCAAATTATTTTAAGATTATCTGATGATCCATTTCGTTTTACGAATTCAGTTTTAATGACAACTATAATAACGGTGGCTTCCGGTGAACAGAGGCGTTAACAGTAAAATGCCCGAAATATATATTTAGGTGATTTATATGTGGTATTGCTCAATAATTGGATAGATTCCGCAGTTAAAAATAGTTTAAGGAAATGTATTATTTTAAATTCCTAGATGAACGCCTTTAGCCTTAGGATAAATATCATCGGAACTATTATGCAATATACTTTGCAATAATGATATAAGAATTGTGTTAAAAATGCAAAAGTGGAACTTCTGTACGTGAAGATTTACTTATAAATTTTATAAAATTTAATCGAGGACAAAGATATAAAAGCAGGCGAGCAAGCAAGTTTTAGAGCCGGAAGACCACTTATTTTACGTTACTCAATTAATAGAAAAGGGAACCGCTAGGAACCAAGAGATATATTTACTGTACGTCGATCTTAAAAAAGCATACGATATGTCCTCCTTAAACGGCTCTGGAAAGCCTTACAATTGAGTAATATTAACATTATAAAGGTAATTAAAGAACTATATAATAATACACAAGCTCGAGTAAAACGGGGAATAAACTCTCAGAAAACATCAAGGTAACTAATGGCATAAAATAGGATTGTTGCATCTCACTAATGATTTTTTAAAGTATACCTTACACAGGCATTGAAGTTATGGAAAAGGAAATGTGAAGGAATGGACAATTACATATTAAACTACAATAAAAATTGTAACGTTATAAACGTCACATCTCTATTAATTTATATTTAAATAATTATTTCATTTTAATTTGTTTATTAATTTATTAATTTCTTTATCTTCAGTTTAATTTTTACTATTTTTTATTTATAAAAGTAGTTGGCGCCCTCTGTTTTTCTCTTCTTCCTCTGTCTTTATTTTTTTTTTCTCTCTTTCTGTCCCATAGAATAAATATTCGCCCTCTCACTTTTGTTCGGCAGACTATTCTGTTCCGTGTTGACTGACAAGCTAGTTTCATGATATCTATAGCAACATTCTATGACATCTGTGCTAACTTCATTCAGTCTCCCACTTTCTGTCAAAACAACTTTTCTGTAGTGGGATTATTTTTTGCCTCTTTTTGAAATTTATAAAAGAAGGCAAAAATTATTATAAGACTCATTTTTATGGTCTACAAATTCTCTTGGGGTAAGTACTTTCATTGTGATATTTATTCTATAATTCTGACCACATTTCCAATATTTGTAACCTTACTTTCTTTCGAAAGCACATTTTTTTTCTGATATATGCATTAGGACTCTTTAACAGAATTTAACTAAGTAGTAACATTCATATTTCATTTTATCCTTGCCATACGCTATTTGTTTAAGTGTAATTTTGTAAGATGGCAAGGAAGTTAAACCTTTCTTTTTGATGTGTTTCTAATGCAAGTTGTTCCTTATCTTTTAGTTTATTGGACGTATCAAAACTTTATTGGTTTACTGGACAGTTTACTGGACATTTTATTGGTTTGTTGGACATATCAAAATTTTATTGGTTTTATTTTCATATTTGGATTTCAACAATTGGTCAGGACATACAGCCACGTGTGACTGCAGCTCTCCAGAAGCCCCAAATTCTAATTGGAGGACCCAACAGCTAGAACACACAAGCAGCCCATCGAAGCAATAAGTAACACTTATTAACTGTTAAGCTTTGGTAGGGTTAATTATTGTTTTTTTATTCATTTAAATAAATATGTTTGGTTAAAATTTGTCTTATTTGCTATCAACTGAGAACTCAGATTCAATCCCTAGTTTAAGACAACACGAACTCACCCTTGAGATACTGAGCTAGGCAAGGTATAGACGATAAGCTCCCATGGTTGATTGAGGTATTATTTTTACAATAGTACTTCAATTCTCTTTGGTAGTCTCATCGCTACACATTGTTATACACTGTGCTTCGAAGATAATCAGATTGAAATGGCACAGAACAACGACGATCTGAAATACAAGGAAACTCATAAAAGAATACAGTCAGTGATGCACGCGGGTCGTCCCGGCCTGCAGTTTGTCTCGCGGGACGCGACTGGATGCGGGACAGGACAGCGGTTTTTGCTGCGGGACGGGACAGCGATTTTTCTGCGGAACGAGACTGGCACTTTGGCCTGCGGGACGTCACGCATGTCAAACAAAAAATGCACTTTTATTATTATCGGAATGATTTGCTATTGAAGTTCAAAAAGATTTGCATTATGTTTACAACTTAAAAATATTTATAGAAATTAGAAATAATTCATATTGATGAAACATAATTAATACATTTAGAATACAGAAAATTTGATTTGATTTTTTGCGATGCACGCCTCTTATGAAATATGAAATAAATTGTTTTGGTTTAGGTCCTATTAATAAACCGCCACCCGATATTACAAATAAATTTTTTTAGTTTAGGTCCTCTTAATAAACTGCCGCCCGATATTACGGGGACACCACCAGATGATGATACCTTTGAATTTAACCATGAACGTGATAAATAAAAATAACTTTCTGAAACTCACTTTCTTCTTTGTCAGCAATTTAAAATTAATACTATTCAGAATCCAAGAAGCAGAATGGGATTTACTAAAACCAAGAGAAGGTTTCTTAAAAAACTGCAAAAAACTACAAATTGCGAGCTTTCGATTTATTGCAATGAAGCCGTTCCTTGAAACAAGAAACAGATACAAAACTCACAGAATTACTTAATATAAAAATATGCAAAAAAAAAGAAAATCTTCTTCTGGGTCCACTAGTGGACCACATAATACGGTACCAAAACATACAGAGTAGGAGCAATATCGATACCAAATGAGTCCTCTGGGATCAGACGATATCGAAAACAAATAAACAAAAAATATATAACATCATAATCAGGAGCATTATAACTTATGGCAGTTACACAAATACTACAACAGAGTAAAGGCTAGAAGCCACAGAAATTAAATTTGGCGAAGATCCACGGGAAAGTCCAGGAGACAAAGAATAACAAATGACCGTATCAGAAAAATAATGAAAGTAAATCACACAATTGTAAATGATATTAGGACAAAACAATCTCACGGACATGTACAGAGGATGTCAAATGATAGACTACCAAAGCAACTGTTAAATTGCGTATCGCCGTTACGCAGAAAACGCGGACACCAACAAGAAGCTGGATAGAAGACGTAGACAGCAACTTAGATGAGGACGCATTGAGAGATAGGGATAGATGGCGACTGGGTATCGAAAAAGTCGTAGAACATTGTAAATCGATTCGACATATGACCCAAGATAGAGATTTATCGAGGAGAAATGTAATTAGGGAAGTCGACTTCGCACAGGGATAAAAAAGCAAAGAGAAGATGATGATATTAGTTTTTAGAGATTGTTGTACCTCACGTTTGGTCTTATTCTCTTAGATTAGGTGTCTGTTTTAGATTGCGTTTCGTAGGTTTCGGTTTGTTAAGGGGATTTTTTTGAGTTTAAGATGAATAATATCGACAAGTTGATTGTATTCCGACTTACTAAGGAGTTTTTACTGATGTTACCGAATTTTTGAATCCCTTATTAACTAAAATATAAATCTCATTTTTTATTACATTTTCTGGTGTATCTTCTGGTGATAGAAATGTATAATATTCTTTACGTTAATTTAAAAAAGGGATTGGTGATTATTTCATTAAAGAAGCTTAGTCGTTCTCCTTTCTTATTTCGCTCTTCCTATGCTATTGCTTTGAGAGATCTCAACTATTCTAATTTTCAAAGAGACAAATAGTGGAAGGCTACAGGATTTTTAATCACCATATTATTTCGCTTTCAAATATTTTCTATGTGGCGGTTAACAAACAATAATCACATTTTATCATTTTGACGTTAATAATAACAAATCAATAATAACTTAGAAAACTTAGACCGGTGCCTAATAATGACAGATTCCTTAAGTTCCATGAGTAGCTTAGGCACCTTTTACTCAACTCATCCATTGTTGCGATTGATAAAGAACCATTTGTACCAACTTCAGCAAAAGAATGCGATTGTAAAATTTATGTGGATTCCGTCACATATTGGTATACATAGTAATGAAAGAGTAGATGCTGCCGCCAAATCTTCAGTTAACAACGAAGACTTGACAGAACCTACCTATAAGAAAGATTTTCATCACTGGATTAACTCGACATTCAAGAATGGAATCAATCTCAACAAAAACTACGAGACATAAACACAACAGTTACAAGATGGAAGAATAAGTGAAGCAACAGGAAAGACCAAACTATAATAAACAGTAATATGAACCATATTACTGGAAGTGTTCATACAATGTGCGGTAAGTGTTTCATCAGTTTAAGTGTCCAACATTGCTTAATTGGATGCCCTGCATATTCAAATGAGAGGAAAAAGTCTAACTTACCGAGAACGCTACGCGATTGTCTAGAAGAAAGCTGTGTTTATTCGTCAGTTTTAAGTTTTCTAAAATCAATAGGAATATACAACCAAATATAAACATCAGTGCGTGTACAAATACATGTGTAATAGTCAATGCTTCTATTAACAAATGTACTTAGTTTAACTCAGATTTATGTATGTAAAATCTATGTATATCAAAATCAGTATATATTAAGTATCCAAAAATGTAAAAAAAGTTGTAATACCGAGCGGCTCTAATAACCACATAGGTTGATGCGCCTTAAATGTAAATAATAAAAAATAATAATAACTTACCATTAATACTGCCACTCCAGTCTTGTCGTCCACCCATCCAAGAATAATATCAGCTTTCTCCATCTTCCCATCGGAGCTAAATCCCAATCCAATATATCCCCTAGTCTTAGCCTCTACTCTAAATAATATTTCCTGATGCCTAGGTTGCCATCTCAATATTATCCGACCTTCTCTATCCAACGTTTCCGAATGAGTCCAAACAATGTCACTTGAAGCGTCTCTTTTTTCTCTATGCCTGGATTCTTCGTCTATATCAGATAGTAAATCAAAATCTTCTATATCTGAATTTTCTTGTACAGTATCTACACTACTAAGTTTTCTTAGTAAATGCCTATCATTTTCAGGCCGTTCAGAGTCATCTTTTTCGCTTGGAAAACTGTCAAGCAAATCAAAGAATATGGTGTCTTCCTGACTTTCTTTAAAATGTTCATCAATATCGTTAAATCCGTTAAGTTTTCTTCTGCTTTTCGGATGATGATATTTTTTATTATACCTTTTATCTAAATTATAATTTATACTATTTACACTTTCCACATGTTTAACATATTGATCTAGCAAATCTTCTGTAGCATTTGTTGTGATTTGTAGAATGAAAATTAGGAATATTAGAAGATCCGACCATTTAGGTGTCATTTTTGTGATTGGGGACTAGTTGATCATATCTGAAAAATAAAAAAAGAAAGTAATTTTTATGATAAATTTTTACTACGTAAATATATATACAAATATACAACAACAACAAGGGAAAATAATTACTTAGATAATTTTTCGACTGTTCTAACAACCATTCAAATTTCGTCATTTTGTGTCATGTGGAACAATTTTACCCAATCATGTCAACATTAGACTGATAATTGCATTCAGTGCAATTTTCAATCCCTATGACAACACGATCGAGTTTGACAACTTCATCTAAATAAATTTCAAAATGTCACGTTTCTTTGAATTTTGAAGACGAAATTTGAATGGTTGTTAGAACAGTCGAAAAATTATCCGCCGAATATCCCTCGGACATTGATGAATGCCTCATAATTTCATGACAAATTTCTCAAGCTCGTTGCTTGGTAACAGCACTCAGCCTTCGGATTCGTGCTGTTACCAAGGAACGAGCTTTCGATTGTCATGAAATTATCTCGTCTCTTATCAATGTCCTAGGGATATTACTACTGATAATAAATAATAATTAATAAATAATTAGAGTAGAGTGCGGCGTTAAATCAATTCCAGAAACAGAAAAAACTGCACATCGAAGAAGAAAACCGAAGATGAAAATCTATAAATTCATCAATATTGACATATCAATGGAAATCGGATATGATTTTATTGTCTAGGATATTCCTAGACAGTAAAATGCAGTGCAGAAGATCAAAACAGAAAACACCGAAAATATTGGGGAGTGATGTTGCAGAAGAGAAGCACAACTTGATGCAGCGCTGATAAATTATGAGGTGAGTGGAGCGATACCGTCCATATTGGAGGGAAAATTTACTGGAGGCCAAGACTCAATTTGGGCTGTTAAGGCCCTGTCCAGAAAACAACAAGGCTAACATATTAGTTTAAAATCAAAATGAATCTGCCACTTACACTAGCATGAGAGGAATAAGCTAGTGTATGGGATCGACGTATGAATAAGCAATACGACAAGAGATAAGCACATGTGGCTTGGTGTTACTCCTCCATAGATCCTTACAGGAAGAGCGGGTACGCTTAAAAACCGGAATATAGAGATCAACTTATAAAAGGAAAATACCTATTTTATTTTAATTATATCATTCTTTTTGGAAATTTATTTACATAATCTGTCTACATTGACAATAAATGTTTCTAATGACTATCAGTTTATTTATATTCATAAATTTGATAAACCTTTTAAAATGACTTAAAGGTAGTATTATTCCAGTTAGTACTCACCTTTCAAAAGTCAAAAACAAAATTTGTCTTAACCTAAAAATATTTTAAAAGCCTAATTAAAACTAAAACCTAGTAGTTAAGTCAGACGATTTGAACCGCTTGAGTCTTTTACTTTCTTCTGTTATGTTTATTAGATTACTTGCTAGTTCGTTTGGGTGTGATTTCACTTGTTACCAATAGGATACACTATACTTTTTGATCACTTCTTTTTAACACTCGGAACATTAAGATGCCTATGAATTAAGCTGTTAAGTATATACCATGGCACGTTCACTAATATGCTTAGTATCTTGTTGTGCTACCTTTCGATGGTGTCAATGTTGGAGTTGCTGGCGGTGCCCCATAGTTAGATACCATAAGTCCAAATCGGTGTTATGATAGTTTTGTATAGGAGGTGTTTGTTTTCGAGGGTGAGTTGTGACTTTCTTCCTATGAGCTAATAATATTGTTTCAGTTTCAGACCTAATTGTTTCTTTTTAGCGAAGATGTGCTTCTGCCATGTCAATCTGTGGTCCAGATGCATCCCTAGATATTTAGTGTGGTCGGAGCATTGAAACTAAAGTCCATTAAGTGTGACTGGTGGACACTTATTTTGCTTCATAGTAAACTTTATATGAACAGATTTACTGACATTTGCTTTCATACGCCAAAGTTTTGTATTTTGTTGAGAGCGATTTTAAAGCCTCTAGAGGCAGCATATGTCATGCCCTAATAACAGTTTTATCAGCACAGGTTGCAACTAGCGTTGATTTGGTTACAGGAAGCTTGACATTAAATAGCAAGTACAGGATTGGACTCAGTATGCTTCCTTGCGGTACTCCTCCAGAGATAGGAACAATTTCGAAGAGGGTTGCTTTTATTTTAATTTGGAAGCTTTGCATACCCAGATAAGATTTGATCATTTCATAAAAGGCTCATGGTAAGTTTTGTTTTATTTTTTAAAGTAAGGTTTTATGCCATACTTTATCGAATGCTTTACTTAAGTCTAGAAAGGTTGCACTACAGTATATTTTGCATTCTAGGCCATTGTTGATTTTTTCAACCACACCATGAATCTATTTCACGGTGTCATGTTTATTTCGGAGATCAAATTGATGGTCAGGTATAAGTTTTCTTTCATTCATTTTCTCCATCAGTTGCTTAAGTATAACTTTCTCTAGTAGTTTTTACAGAATTGGCAACATACCTATTGGCCTATACGAGTTTGGTTCTTCTGGTTTTTTCCAGGTCTCAGGATCATTATTCTTTGATCAATTTTTTAGAGATAGGGAAAGTAGTTTAAACTTAATACTTGGTAATTATTTGCTAGAGTGCTTTTGTGGCTATAAAAGGTAGTCTTGTAAAGTTTTCGGTCATTAGATCAAAACTAGGGCTTTTCTTCGAGTTTATTTCTTTTATTAGAGAATAAATTTCTGTAATGTTAACACTCCCAAGTGGTAAGTCCATTTGATACGGTGCTTGAATGAAATCATACAATTTTGTTGATGTTCCATAGGTGTGTTTGCTTCGTGAGATTTAAATACTTCAGTGAGATTATCTGCAAGTACTTCGGCTTTTTCGCCACCATAGGTGGGATATGCTGTTTTGTGGTCTTTTGATTTTTTTGTGTGGTTTTCACATTGCTTGTGTTTTCTGTAGCTGTCAGTTGACTCAAGTATTTAATTACAAATTGATTTTGTATCTCAAGTAGGAGTTTCTTTAGTTCTTAGACAGAGAGAGAAAGAGATGGATGAACACCAATACTCGACTACTTGATTTTTAAACGTAGTTAACATGTAAATGGAGTTTATTTCTCCTACTAAGATAATTATCTAATTTTCGGTAATTTTGCTGCGCATTAAGTGGGCGTGCTGATTGTAGGATTTTCAAAGACATTTCTACTTTTGATAACCAGTACATGTCTCTTGATGCCTCTTGAAATAAATGTGCGTATTTGTCTCCTTTATATTAAAAATTAGAAAATAAATCATATAATATAAACAATAATAATTGTTTTATCAATTACCTAATAGAAATGCCCCTTGGCTTCGATGTCGATTGGTTTGCAGATATGTATTAAAATAAACGTGATTGTACTTATACATTACATACTGTGATTATAAATGTGCATAGAATTTACATTAAGTTTCAATACAATATATCATGAGTCACAACACTGCGAAACGGTACTAAATACACATATTGCATGTCTGAATGAAGTTCCTGGGAATCAGTACAGTGGAAGTTCTAGTCAAGAATAATAAACAATCATACATTGAATTTGTAGCGAAATAGTTACTGTGTTGTTAAGTTATTTATTATATTCGGTATATAGTAATAAAATGTAAGTTGGTCAATAAAACTGTGTATAAAAAGTACTATTCAGAATAACTAGTACATCTTATACATATTTAATATCGGTACAACTTTTTAAAAAGAATTCTTTGCATCAGTATCATGCCATGTAAGGCAGAAAATCATAATACTTAAAATATTACATTAAGTCAAAATTTCAAAATCATGTTATGGCTCCAGCTCTATGTAAGGGGAAGAAGCACTAAATTGAGTAGGACCCCGTACGAAACAGACTGGACAAGGAAGTCCCCATCTTTGACACGTATTAATAATTATTAAAAGGGAATCTTCTATGGATATATATAGGGCAATAGGACAGATGTGTTATACTTTATAATAATTCTCTTACTGAGGGGATTTTCCCAGATGTACTAAAAGTATCAAAAGTGCTACCAGTGTTCAAAAGGAAGGTATGAAATTGGAAATTATCGTCTCATCTTAATCATTAAAATGTTCAACAAAATTTTTGAACGTATTCTAAATGTTCGTTTGATAGAATATCTAGAAAAACGCAAAATACTACTTCACTGTATTCATTATGGCTTTAGAAAAAGTGTAGCACTACAGTCGCTATGCAAAAACTTAGAGATGTAGTTGATGTTTGGAGGGAGGCCATTTTGTGTTTTTGATATTGTGTGACTTATCCAAAGCTTTTGACTCTGTTTCGCATGAATAACTAGTAAAAAATCCATAAATACGGTATTAGGGGAACCACTCAAACCACTCTTAATCTATTTAGACCATAATTAACAAATATAAAACAAGAAATTTTTCTTAATAACAGTTACTCTGATTTTAATAGTGTCGAATATGGGATTCCTACTCCATGGGCAACCTACACTCCAATATGTAACCTGCTGAAGAGATAACACACAGTCTCAAGCACAACATATTGTGCGTGAGAATGTGATAGTCTCTAAAAAGTAATAAGAAACCAGTTGGATTTTTATTACAGAAAAAACAATATTTTGTCAGAAAATACTTTACAATTCAGAAAAATTACCTCTTTCTCCTACACAAGCTTTTATATAACCAAAAATTCACGTTCGTTCTGAACTTTTCAACAATCATAACGAATACTGTCGTTATTTCATGTACGCCTATCCAAATTTGGTGTCTGCGAATTGTCAACATTCAGCTACTTCTTCATGGGATAATGACCAAGGCTAGGCTATCGATGGTAATATGTTAAAACGCTAGTTATTGATCAAAACCGGTAAATTGTTATTAATATACTGTTTAACAGGTTAATAATAAAGGAGCGATCCATGCAATGTATCATTACAACGTACTGAATATTATAACGATTTCCTCTTTCGTCAAACTGGTATTACTGCGCATCCGGTCTTTTTTTAAACATTTTTTTTTATTGATACATGAGAAATTGAATTAATTAGAGAATAACTTGTCTTTGCACCTAATTAGTATAGTTATTAAAGGCATTAACTAAATAAAAGGTTACACAATGTACATATTTGTTGTAACATTTAAATCCCAATGATTTATTATAATTTATTATAATAGTTTAACGAAGAGGAATTATCGGCTATTAATGTTTCCTCATTTGGTGTTAATTTTTCGATCTCTTTTTGGTTTAACTTATTCTCTATTTAACTCACTTTCTACTCCTTTCAGAAATTAGACACTTAGCGATTATTGGTATTGAGTAAAAACATTTAGGCCAAATAAATATGTCCCTATCATCCGTTTATTCTCCTCTTATTATATAGGTTGTCCTAATAAGATTTCCACATATTTCTTTAAGATCCTGTTCGCTGCTCCTTTACATTTGCTTTTATACTCCATTGGTTTTTATACTAACTAGGACTTTCCTGTTGCCTGATGCAGCACTACAGAATACCGTATGGATGTTTGTTACATTTTTCCATTATTGATTTTCACGTAGTTCTCTTTCTTCACATATTTGTTCAATATTTCCTCTTCGTCTTTCCTAAATTCTCATGGTGTAGGTAGGTAGTTATATGGCCTTATAATTGAAACACCAGTAGTTGTAAGTTAGCGGGAGTGAGGATCGGGACTTCCGCTATGATCCTCAAACCCGCCAACTTACAGGAAGGATCAGGACTTCCGATCTGATTCCCAACCTCTTCAACTTACAGAAAGGATCACCAATAAAAAAGTCCTCCCCAACATATAAGTAGGATCACTGATAAAAAAAAGTCTTCTTGAACTTACAGAAAGGATCATACCGATAACCTCTTTCTCTTAACCTGTAACAACAATAAGGATCACCGATAAAACCTAGGCGGATGATACGATTAAAAGGAAAGCATTATCGATAAGAACATTGAATAAGAATTATTAGTAATTTGAGTGGCATATGATGTGGCAGTCTCAGTTTTGTGCAAAATGGATGTGGAATCTTGTATTTCTTCAACAATAGAACAAAACGCCAAGTTGGATTTAGAAAATAGTATTCGCCTATTAACTAAATATAGGACAGCTGCTATGTAGTGTAAAATTCCTCAAAAAGAACATAAAGTGTTAAAAAATATATGAGCCTTGTAAGAAAGACTATTCCACATATGAATGGAGTGATGTATGTGATTGTTTTACGATTTCAAAGTATTTATTTTGTAACTATAAGCCATATTAGGACCGACCGTACAATGGTTACAATAAATTATTTTTCTTAGTATATGTAGAAACTCCTCGCCATCCTTACTCACACTAACTTACAACTACCAGCATCGTAGAACTTATCGTTTTCTTTTACACACGCACTAAGATGCTGCTTCTATATCCAACTAGCATTTATGCTGGTACTAAATCTATATTAGGAAAGATATTACAAAATTTGTTTCCCTTAGATATTTTTCTTTATTTTCTGTAATGCTTAGGTTCTTCTTTTGATATTTTGATCACCATCACTGTTACTGTCTCTGTTGGTTTTTCTAGTTTTCCGTTTTTAAACATATTTCTTTCACTTCATTTTTACATAAATAGTATCATAATTCTTCTTTTTGACAACCTTATAATTTTTAAGATCATTGTTTAATCTTCGTTCAATTCTTTTTGTAGTTTGAGTTTTTTTTAACAAAATATTGCGATCATCATTTGATCTATTTATTTCCTCTCTCACTCTCACTCTCCAAGAAAAAAGATTACCTTGATCACTTTCCCCTTCTCTATCTTGGTCGTAATTGTTATAAGACAAATATGATCAAAATGTAAGGATTGCTTACGAAGAAGCTAGGCAAAAATGGAATTACAAGATCTATCTCAAAAGTGGAACAGCATATCTTAGCTAATACCCAATACACACTCACATCCACCATCATATACCATCGCCATATCCATCAAGTCCGATGGTATTGGCGAACCTGAGGGTAATACGGTCTTAACGGGTTCCTCCTCCTCATTCCTTGAGTCCTTGTCAGGACGTGGTGACACTCTAAATATTATTAGCTTGCTGTCTCCATTTGCTGCGAGTCTGTGCCATATGGTTGGCTTCATGTAGGGATTTTCCCACCAGAGACTTCATTTGGCCTGTTGGAGATCTTCCTCTTGGTCTTCGGCCTTTTACCTTTCCTTTTACTACCATGCTATGTATAATTCTATGGATTCTATGGTTCTGTGGCCGAAGTAAATTAGGTATGCTCGGTTTACTTTTCCTAGTAGACCCCATAGATAGCCTATCTTTTATATAAAGCTCTTCCAAAATTGACACTTTGGTTCTATGTTCTGTTCTGGACATGCGTAGAATTCTTCCATAGACCCACATTTCGAAGGCTTCAATCTTACTCCTATCGATTTTTTTTAGAGTTCAGCTGCGTTTGTAGCAATGAGCAAAATAAGGGCATTGACCAACCTGAGCTTAGTATTTCTTGTTATTGTTCGGTCTTTCCATATTTTAATCAGTTTAGCTGTTGTGGTTCGGGCCATTGCTGGTTTACGCTTGATTTCTGAGGAACAATCATCATTGTTGGTTATAAGATGGCCCAAGTATACAAATCTGTCTACCACTTCGAAATTCGCTACTTGGTGTATGGGTTACAGTTTAGCAACTCATTTGTTCCAACTAGTTAACTGAAAAATATTACATAACAACAATTAAACATAGTGAGTGACAATAAGGATATCCTTAAGTGCAAATGGACTAGCGGCTAAACTGGAAACGGTTGACGAGGTCCTACTTGAACGTGTCTAAAAGGACAAGTCAAAGAAGCTAGCCAAGGGAAACTTAACAACAAGAATATATAAAAACAAAAGAGGAGAACAGACAAGGAGGGAGAGAGAGAGAGAGAGAAACACCTCAAGTTATTATTACATTAAGTGATATGTGTATGTAAAAAGGAATAACCAGGATTAAATGCACTCTGGCAGTAGCTTGTACTTGATAATAACCTGAAATTGCACGGCCAACTTTTAACAGAATGAGAAAACTTTTTTGTAATCGCAATATCAATATAATGCTCTGGATAAGAATGCTTCTTCAGTAATTTCATGTGAGAAGTATAGTCACGAGCGGTAATCTAAAGAATTCTTCTTCTTCTCGTAGCACTACAACCCTGGGTGGGTTTTGGCTGACTGCACAACTTGCTTCCATCTTGAACGGTCGTCCATAATATTTGGGTCAGTGGGCAGCCCCATTGTTCTTAGATCTGACCATATATTGTCTCTCCATTGCATTCGTGGACGTCCTAAGGGTCTTCTTCCTGTGGGGGCTTCCTCCCATATTAATTTGGCAAGGCGGTTATTAGGGAGTCTATGGACATGGCCAGCCCATCTAAGACGTTGGGATTTAATCTCTTGGTCTCGCTCGCTCTATACATCTGCTTGACCTCAGCATTTGTTCTCATTCGGTATTGGTTGCTATTAATGTCGTGATAAGGCCCAAAGATTCTTCTGAGGATTTTCCTCTCAAAATCTAAAGAATGCATGAATGAAAACGAAATAATAAAATTAAGAGGGAGATAAATGGAAATATTACCAGTTGTTTAAAACTGGGAAGGCAGAAAAGATAAAACCGGATTCTAAAAACCTCTTTATCGCACTACATTGAACTAGGAGATTGGCTGGAAGGAAAGAAAGAAAATAACTGTAATAGTTGCAGAGGATTTAAAGATAGAAAGTGTGAAATATGTTTGAGGGTATAAGATGAGTATTTGAAGTTGAAGTGAGAAAGCAAAGATGTTGGGTTTCTTACGCGACTGTATTGACGCAGATGAGATCAGCACGGAAATCACGAGTTATCAATTATTATCTTGTAGTCCTAATATCCACGAATATATTCTGCTTTTGTTAAAAAGTAATATTTTTTACTTTTGTATGTGATAAGTTGGTTTTCTCTCTTTTGAAACACAATCGTCGTACTTTTATACAATCTTATCGTCTCCGTATCATTTCTATTTCTAAATCTCAGTGTTCTTATACATTCCATAGGTATGAATAATTAAAACTGTAGCCACGTGTATATTTCTGCTGAACTTCAAAAATATTTTTCAAAACTAAAAATAATTTAACAAAAAGTAGAAATCCAAAGATTTCTAGATGTCCGAAGATTTCTAGGTGTTCTAGGCGTTTTATTCTCAGATAGAGTCGTATGCGTCTGTATGAAGTTCTTTTATTATTAGGTACTTCCTTTGACGGAAAAGATTTGATTTCACGTTCAGGGCTTCTGTCCAATCGCTCTGATGAGTCCTATTAGGACGAAATACACCTAAGCGAATTGTAAAGCCACTATACGTGAAACCAAATCTTAACTGTCTTTTCCATAAAAATAATTTATTTGCGAAAAATAAGACGGGAACAAGAAAATATTGCATTGAATATTGTTATATTTATTTAATGATCTCTATAGCCTTCTCGTATTTATTATTACATAGTACAGAATATTATAATTAGATGTACATATATTTATATACATGCAATAACAAGAAACTATAAATTCAAATTTATATCGTGAGCAACCAAATTACAGAACGAACAAACGCTGTCGGTCATTGATATGAAAAGAGAATCTTTTGTCTGAAAATCTTCACACCTCGAAAAAAAATCACAACAGTTTATTCAGAGACACATAATGCAACAATAGAGCAATAAAAGTAACAATAATGAGTAGGTATTGTATTTCTTTGCATGCAGAGTGAACTTCATGGTAGTGCAACTTCCGGTGTTGGAATATCGATGCATCGCCGGAAGTCGCCACGATATATTTTGTATTTTCGCGTGGAAAAAGAACGTTGAGGGTATATTGTTCTCTAGAATGTTAAGAAAAACCCACCCATAGTGTGGATATATAGAGTTAACTACAAAATGTAATTAACTAGATTAATCTATTAATCATAAAGATAAAATTTAAGAGCTCAGCGGTTTTAGAGGAATGTATATTAACCAAGTAAACAGTTTCAACTTGTTTCATTTTCTTCAAAAATCAAATAGTTTAATTATTAACAAATTAAAGAGAGGTGAATGTTTTATATGTTTTTTTCATTTCTGTGAGTAACATCCTACATTTTTTTCTTTCGCTTTGTAATTTACTATTTTTTTCCTTAGTCGAAACAAATCACGCGGAATAGATAATCTCCCAGCTGAACTTTATAAAGAAGGAGACCGTGATAACATAATGGCATTACAGCTGCTTATAAAAGAAATATAAAAAGAGAAATCCCTCCCCAATTATTGGAATATTGGAATACTTTGCACCATACACAGAAAAGGAGATATCTTTGAATGCTCTAACCACAGAGGAATTACGCTTCTAAATGCTGCGTATAAATATTTTCCACAGTACTATGTCACTATATTGCACCATATGCAGAACGGATAGTAGGAAAATACTAAGCTGGTTTCAGAGGTAATAAATCGACAATTCATCAAATTGCAACCTTGAAACAAATTTTAGAAAAAACTCTGGAATGTGGCATTGATACTCATAACATATTTATAGACTACAAAGCGGCCTACGACTTTGTGAATAGAAGAGAAATGTTCAAAGCAATGAAAGAGCTAGGAATACCAATATATAATAAATCAGTCCTGATGATATCAATATTGTTGGGAGAACGGAAAACGCTGTACGAGAGACGTATGTAGCATTAAAAGAATCAGCTGCAAAAAATGGGTTTAATAATAAGCACCAACAAAACGAAGTAGATGAAAATAAGCACGCAAACACAAACCCTACGACCACTTGATATAGAAGACGACGTCATCGAAGCAGTGAACGAATTTGTATACCTGGGAACGCTCCTTAACACTGAAAATAATACTACCGCAGAGATAAATCGCAGAATCTGCACGGCCAACAGATGCTATTTTGGGCTCAATCTCCTCCTTAAATCCACAATTATATCAAGAAAGAAATACAAAAATAAAACTCTACAAAACAATAATATGCCCAGTCCTTACATATGATTCAGAGACATGGACTCTAAAAAAAATAATAAAAACATGTTAGGATGTTTAGAAAGAAAAGTACTAAAGCGAATCTATGGAGCAGTGAATGACAATGTGAAGACGATACAACTTCGAACTTTATAGAATATACCAGGAACCTGATATCGTAAAACATATTAAGATAGGACGTCTGAGGTGGATAGGGCATGTAATGCAGTTGGAACAAAATATCCAGCTAGAAAAACGCTCCTTGATAGACCATTGGTCAGAGAAGAAGAGGAAGATCCAGAACAAGGTTTCTTGATAACATCGATGAAGACATGAGAAATATGGGAATACGTGCTTAGCGGAGGCTAGGACCAACGCAGGGTTGTAAAGCCAAAATGATGTATGTACATAGTTTCAAATTTGTTTATACTTCTAATTTTTCATTGGTCCAGTAGATATTCAGTTTTTGAGTTAAATGAGTTAAATGAGTATTAATTAAAAATTGAAGTTACGCAAATGATATAGTTGTCGTATTAGATGGTGTACAAAAACTCATTTCTCAAGTGAAGTTAAAAAGGGTCTAACTTTAGAAACAGCTCCGATGAAGAGTTGACCCGAACTGTATCCAAACTACTCCCTTAAATTTCCGAGCCGGAATATACGTCTTCCTCCGATACTTCTTTTGCTCAATATTATTCCTTGCATGATAAGTGCAGGATACTGTATCTTTCAACACGCAATATGTGCCTGGTATTCAGCTTTCTTTCTTTGACAGTTGTTACTACTTCTTTTTCTTTCTCCATTTTTTTTTCAGCACCTCCCCATTAGTAAATCTGTCAACCCATGATATTCTCAGAGTTCTTCTGTTTCTGTATATTTATTGACGTAATATGATTCTTTTACCATTCTTATTTTGCATTTGATGATCTTTTGTAACTGCTTGTACTGGATTTCATCTTTATTTTTGCAGTCTCTTCTCTGTTTTATTACATCCAGAATTTCACTTGTTATCCACTTCTCCTATTTCACAGTTGTTTCATACAAAAATTCCACAGTTGTTCTATTGTATCTTCTTCATTTGGTATATTTACGTTGTCTTGAATTCAGGTTTCATCATCATCCCGACTCGTCCACTGCTGAACATAGGTCTCTTCCTCGTGTTTCCAACCCCGTCCATCTTACGCCACTCTCATTCAGTTTTTATTTTGTCTTCTTTAATCGTCAGCCCATCGTGTAGGTGGTCGACCGACGCTTCTTTTGTCTTCCCTTGGTCTCCATTCCAATAACCTCTTTGTCCATCGCCCAATTGTCATTCTAGCTATTGGTCCTGCCATCTCCTTTTTAGTCTGGCTATCCTTTCGATGACGTCAGTCACCTTGGTTCTTCTCCTGATCTCTTCGTTTTTATTTTGTCTCGCAGAGTGATTGCTAACATGGATCGCTTCATTTTTCTCTGTGTGACTCAGAGTTTGGGTTCAACACAGGTCTTTTGGTTGCATTCAGGTTTATGTTAACATTATTTTTGATTCTTTCTTTTATCTCGTACGATTTCAACTTCTCAACATTTATGCTTTCCTTCTTAACATATATGCTTTCCTTTTTTTGGCTTTAATATATAATTTTTTTAGTTTGAGCTAGAACCTGGCAACAAGGTGGATATGATCCGAAGGTATATTTCTCCGGAATATGCCTTTCCGGACTTTATGCTGAAATTAATTTGTTTTCTGATAAGGTTGTTGCTATTGTCAGCTGAAAATCTCCAAGTAGGCAGACGTCTTTTAGGAAGTTGGTAATAGGTATTTGTTACAACAAAATTGTTTTCTTGTCAGAATTCCACCAATAGATCCCATCTGTCATTACGCACTCCCAACCCATAAAGTCCTACAATTTACATTTATATTTGCGTTAAAATCAAGCATACGTATTGCTTTCTCTCTATTATGAATTATAAATAACTTTAAGTTATGTTTTTCCCCATACAAATTTTCTATTTCTTCTTCTGTTGTCGGTGCATAAATCTGAATTATTCCATGATATGTTTTTAATTGAAGAATCATTGTCCTGTCAGATATTGGACTAAAACTTGTCACAGATTTACTCACTTCTTTGTTAATCATAATTGCAACTCCATATCTGTATTGATTGTCGTTACTTCCTGAGTACTATATCTTACCTCTCTCTTCAGTCCTGATCCCACGATGCGGGAGTAGTGGTAATTGTGATGTCGTGTATTTTCGGTATCCAAAAATTTCTGTCTCTGGTCATTTCTTTTAATTCATGCATATATCTTTTGCATACTTCTGTAATTTGGTCGATCCATCTTGTTGGGAATCTTCCTCGTGATCTCCGGCCTTCTACCTTCCCTTGGATAAGTCTTTCCATGTTGTTTGTGTCTGCTTTCATAACATGTCCAAAGTATTTTAATTGTTGGAGATGGAGTTTGCTGCAGAGCCGTTTGCTGATCTTTAGCTCATTTAAAATTAAATTAATTTTCCTGTGGTCGATCCACGGAATTCTTCTTCAACAGAACATTTCAGTGGCGTCTATCTTTCTTCTTTCCGCTTGTCGTATGGTCAAAGATTCACATCCGTATGTCATTATTGGGAATATTAAGCAGTTGATCAACCTCATTTTTAGAGTTCGTGAAATTTGAGAGTCCTTCCATATTTTGGCAATCTTTCATACGGCGACTTTTTCTAGATCACCTCTACGTTTTAATTGTTCTTGTAGTGACCCTATGTTTATGATCCAGATATCCCAGATATAAGTATGAGCTCACATCCTCAAACCGGTCAATCGCGGTTATGTGTGGATGATTGTTATGTAATCTATCCACTATCATGATTTTTGTCTTTGATATGTTTAACTGCAGACCAAATATTTGACTTTCGTTTTCAACCAGTCGTATGAGATCAATTAAGCCTTCTTGACTATTTGCAAGAAGGGCTGTGTCGTCTTGTTTAGTAGTCTTGTAGCTTGTTTATTTTTCGGCCATTTATTGGGATGCCATTTTTCCATCCTTCAAGCGCTCTTCTCATAATATGCTTCTCATATATATATTAATTAATTGTGGAAACAGTATACATCTTTGTCTGACACCTTGATCTGGATGGAATTCCTTCGAAAGTGTGTCAAGCCCTTTAACTGTTCCAGTAGTCTGTTCGTATAGTTCAGAACCAATTCCTGAGTAATATATCTTACCTTAGAAAGCTCACCTGAGTTTGGCCATCGAATGTAACTTATACCCAGTATATCTATGTATATCCTTATTATCTCTTGCTCTACGTTGTACAATTTTCCTGCCGTATACATGCTGTTTACGTTCCATGTAGATATATTTAATGTAGAACTATAAATTCTATGTAAACAGGGATTTCGCTTGGTTACGACCTAGGAGCCCTTTTGACATTGCTTTTTCCCCCTTGGTATTTGTGAACCATAATCAGTAACTTGTTCTTTTAGGACTAGGGATTCTTAATGAGGTAGTTTCCCCTTGCTTTCCTCAAAGCAGTCTAGTAATCATAAAAACTGCTACAGTTATTCCTGCTAAGCTACCTTTAATATACTGATAATTTCAACATTTTGAAATACCATAGTCTCTACGGTAGTTCTTAAATTCTTGATATTTTTATGGAACTTTTATTTTCAAATAATTTCATAATTTAAATATAAACTTAAACTTTATATGAAGCAAAAAAATATTTTTAATACTCACTTACGGAATGTCTCGACACGCCACAATGATACTTTTATACATACGAATTTTGAAGCGATCGTTTACAAAAATCTCACACACCACTTGTAAACAACTGTCATTATACCTACGTTTTAAGAAATTCAATTTTTTATCCTATAAATATGGATGATTTCAAAAAACGTTGACTCGGTATTCAAAATTTTAACTATTAACATTATCATTTAATGTAGCTCACGTTTCTTTTCGTAGATACGTATAACAAGAACAGAAGACCCATTATTATGTAAAGGAGGTACCAATTGGAACGTTTAGAATTGAATCTAAATAATTAAACGGAAGTTCATTTGAGTTTATAGTTTATCAAATAATTCAATGAATGTGAGCCTTAGAAAATAAATCTAAACAATGAATTAACAACACCTGAACTGTTATCGCAGTAATATAATGGTCTATTATACAAACATTATGAAATTTTTGGTCGTTAGTTTCTTTATGTTGACAAAACCAAAGTTTGAAAATTGGTTGCTTTTCGTCTGCTAATCATATGGGTATTGATGCTCTCATACTAAGACCCATACTAAGACCCAGGCCAGGATAACTACAGATATATAAGATCGTTTTCTGACATTAACTACACAGAAAAACCCCATGAAAAACTGCATGAGTACTCGAGCCGTCAGAAAAGAGTTGCAGTAAGCTTAATAAATTACAAGTTCTTTAAAAGCCAGATTACGTTTGGCAAAATTTTTTAACAAGAAGATCTTTGAACACCTCGAAAATCATATTGCAACAGAAAATAATGTGGCTATGAAGTGGCATAATAGCAAATGATAAAATGTGTTATTTTCTTGTGAAATCAGAAAGGGTTTTTTGTTAATGTTGTGACCTTCTAACTCTTTCGATATTAAACTAAATGAGTATGCAAATGATATGCTCTAGATTCTAGAGAAAAAAAAATGTTCGCAAGTACATACAGGAACAGAACAAGAGCTTAGAGTAGAAGTAGCTGAATAATGGGGTACGATGGATCAGAATTACATTAATTTGTTATTACCAAATATTAGGCGTTAATACCAAATATTAGGATATTTAATTCAGTTTAAATGCAACGAATGCAAATACCGAAAAATAATTTTTATTTGTATGTATTACCATTGATTATAAACCACAATATGTGTGGTTTATAATCAATGGTATTACTTTATTGAGGTTTTGAGTATATTTTCTGTTCATATTAAGTTTTATTTCAAATTGTCTATATTACACAACTTTGCCATAATTTATATACAATACATGTAGCATTATATATGTTATATAATCAGCACTAGTGTAATGTAATCATCACACCATCCCTCCATCCCAATATTGGTCTATCCCTACCCTTATTTCCTGCAGGCAGCGCTATTTCCTAATTGTTCGTCTAGGTGGATAGTTATAATTTATTTTTGAAACATGTCCAGCTCGTCTAAGCCTACCTATTTTTATGAGAGATATATCCTTACCAACTACTATTTCTTTATACTTCTCGTACAGCTCTAACTTATATCGATCGCCTTTTCCAAATACCATTCTCACAAATTACATCCATTATTCTACTTAGTATCTATCTTTTTAGATGAGTAGATGACTTGCATCCATTTTGGAGATGTTCCTGGTTTCTGACCTGACCGATATGTCAGCACTGCTAGGATGAGTGTTTTATTGAGAGGTTAGTTTGGTGTTTTGCACTAAAGAGGTTGCTGTACTAATTGAGCAAGCCGGTTTTAGAAGAGGAAGAAGCTGATGTGACCAAGTGCTGCCCCTAATTATATTTATCAAAGATGGCCAGAAAGATGCAAAAAATCTGCCATAATATTCATAGACCTTACAGCTGCCTATGACACTTTTTGGGAATGAGGACCTTATTTATAAGTTGATGAAAATCATACCCTGCCTCAAAACTTGTCAGCTAATAAACAATGTACTAACTAATAGCCTATTTCAGGTATATATGAATGATGCACGGAATAATGTTAGAAAACTGAACAACGACTTACCTCAGGGCTCAGTTAGTGTTCTTAGTATCTATTACCTATTATTTAACCTGTATACGGCAAGCATACCTGAAATAAAATTGAGAAAATTCGCTTATGCTGTCGACCTTTCCATTGGCTTCCAAGATAAAAGTAATGAAGCAGGAGAACGAGCTCTAAACGAAGATTTAAAAGCTGGCGATTACGCCCTAACTCTCTCAATATACTCTCAATGTAGATATCAAACATTACAACAACCCCAAATATCTAGGCGTCATACTTGATAGAAAACTAACATTCAAAAGTTATCTTACAAACGCAGCCGGTAAACTGAGAACAAGAAACAATATAATAACAGAACTTGCTAGAACAACTTAGGGAGCTTCTGCGGATATACTTCGGACCTCTGCTTTAGCCATCGAGCAAAAAGACAAAAGAGGGAATGTAAAGGTAGTGGGGGCAAAAATATTGTTAGACAGGAAGTGCCATCTTGAGAGGCCACATTAAACAAGGAAAGAGAGACTCTTTCCTTGTTCAAGAAATCAAATTTAGTTGGGTTATGTTATTGCTGATGTTATTGTTTATCCCAACTGTCACATGAAAGATTATTTGTATTTTCTATTGAAGTTTTTTAACAATTGTTTCACATTTTAGACTATTATTGTTACTACTTAATTAAAACTTTATTATGTTCTAGTGTTAAAAAAAGTGTATTATGTATTAATATGTAATACTACTATTATGTAATATAACAAATAAATAGATAAATTAGAACCCCTACACCACTGTATGATTATTGTGAAGTGTCATGAAATTTAAATTTGGCGCATTCGCATTTCCGGATATGTCCGCCATCAGAGGCCACTTTTTTGGTCTCCTTTTCATAACGATTAGATTCCCTCTTTTGTCTTTTTGCTCGATGGCTTTAGCTTTGGTTTTTTCAGTGGCAGAATACTGTGAACCAGTATGGCTAAATATATGCATATACTAACAAAATCGATGTCCAACTTAATCAAGCAAGCGTTTTACATCAGGAAAGAAATTAACAAAAACGTTTATAACACACATTCAGAAAAACAAAAAATGTATTAACCGGAAATCGGACATAGAAAAATTAAGTAACAGTTTAAGCAACTTTGCTGGTAAAAAGTGAAAAGTGAAAAAAGTTTAAACGCAATGCAAAGTCAGAAGAGTACCATTTCTTGGTTTATATGCAAGAAGTTTATTATTTTAAAAATTTGACGAGTGACTGTATATGGCAATTGATTGGATCTCCCGTCACATGCGGCGGGCAAAATTACTAATATATATATATATATATATATATATATATATATATATATATATATATATATATTTTATTTGCCTAACCATATAGTTTACCATGATATTATATTTGTAAGTTGTATGTTTGGGTATAGTTGGGATTTCCCTGTTTGGGGATTGTTTAAAAAGTAAAAGAGTACCGAGAAAAGTATCCTTATAAAACTGAATTGGAACAGATTTTAGGAAAAAATTGACTAACAATCTTACGTAATAGTACATTTCGCGACAATTTTGGCTATATATAAGTTGACAACCTAAAAGGTGATAAAGAATATGTCCTATATGTTCAAACTAATACGGCAAAAGTTTTGGCGCTAACGAAGATATCGACAAAACAACTTAATTTAAATGAGCGTAGAATTATACAATGTTTGTTGCCTGGAAACTCGGTAGGACACTTACCTGACAACAGAAAATGATGTTACTAAGCATCGAATGGTCGCTAAGCCAAACAGACTATTGACTAATTATACCACAGATTCAAAAACTAGAGAGGAAATGTGTTGAGTACAGTGCAGAAAATAAATAAGTAACAAAGTCATAAAGGGAAAAATTAGTGAAGTCATTACTACAGACGACCGGGTGACTTATGATGCTAATTATCTTTCTTGTATGCATGCGTGTTTTTTTTTATTTGGATCAAATTTTTCCAAAGTTTGGGATAAAAAAATCGAAGTTATTTGCTTAATTAATAATTTTGTAACTTCCGAAGTTTCCGTCTGTTCCAGTAGGTACTTTCACTAACTTAATCGGTGTATTCTTGATCATCATTGTATAGATTATGACTATATTTTTCGATTATTATATAATTATTAACGTTTTTAAACTTTTCTTCCGATGCTTATAATTCTTTTTCTTTTGAATGTACTTTTGTCTTTAGTTTTGGTCTCATTTATTCTAAACTTGTAATAAGTGTTTTGAATTAATTACATATTGGTTGCCAGTTCATGTTGTATTTTCAATATTGATCTAAAGCTTATTCCCATTTAAATAGTAATTGTATTTTTAAATATGTTGCTTTAATTAAATATTGTTTTCTGTGTACATTTATACGTTTGAAGGTAATAAGTTTCAAAAATCCATTAGACGCTTAAATAAAGACCATAAAGTAGTCCTAAAATAATAACAAAAATAAATCTTCAAGGTATATTATTATCTACTTAGCGCAGACGCATTTATTTAATTAATTTAACTAGCAATTACTATATTTTAAATGGTCAATTAGTTTTATGGAAGGAAAGGCTGACTGAATGAAGAAAGATGAACTGAGAATGATATTGCAACTTTTGAAGATGAACTAGTCTGAGAACGAGCGTTATTTACCTCTATTATTCGTGTTTCGGGCCGTTTTGTTTATAAACATAAGCTCATCACGCAAATTTAAACACAAACACACGATAGTGTTTAATTTGCATATATTTTAGCAAAAATTATAGGCTCTCATTCACTAAGAACCTTCTTTTCCCAAGAACAACAGCTCGTCGGATCTGGAAGATTATCGAACCGGTTTTTAAAAATTATGTTTTGATTTTAGAGTTCATACGGGAAGTTTAAAGTTTTAATAAGCATTGCGTGTTAAGAATCATTTAATAGGACTAAATGAACATGGTCGTAGTAGAAAGAAAATTTTAAAAGATGTTAATATTATTAACATCTTAGATGTTAATATTATTAAAAAACATTTAGAAAGTGTAGTCACGAGAAACTTAAAAAAGTAAGATTAGAGCTATATTGTAGAAAAATAAAAAATCTGAAAGGGGAAATTAATGTCAAGGCAACAAAAACTATGATAAAAAAGAAAATAGAACACAAAACTCATAATTGAAGTCACAATGAGAGTGGCCGCCATTATAATACATCTGTTTATAACGGGAATTTTATCGATTTTTTAGCTTTTGGTGTTTGTGGTAAATTTGTTGTAGATTTTATTGTGTTTTCTTCTTCTTCTTCCTTATATAGACATGACTCTGTCTGTTTTTCAATGTGCCTCCAGTAAGTTGTCGTTCCATCGTTTTCGTGTCTTTCTACTGATCTTCTTCCTATTGGGGAACCGTCTCTTGCCGTCTTTACTACCCTATTTGTTATCATTCGGCTTATATGATCGTTCCATTCTACTCTTCTATTTCTTACCCAGTTCTTGATGTTCTCCACCTTGCATCTACGTCGTATATCTGTACTTCTAGCTGTGTCCTATAGTGTTTTCATCCATTTTTCTGTGTTTTCATTTTTGCTGTTTCTAACATAAATTTTGTCCTCTCTTGTTCTTCCACTTCAGTTTTGAGCTTTCCGCAGCTAGGTAATGTGATGCCTAGATATTTAAACTCACATCACTTATTCTATTATCTAATCTTCCAGCTACAATTTACATCTTAGTAAATTTGCTCTTGTAACCATGCATTTTGACTTTTTTTTGGGAAATGTTACATTTTCTGTCGGGTATATTAAATTGGTGCAGTGTAAATCATCTTTACTTTGAGAGACTAGGATTGCATCGTCTGCCTAGCAGATTATTTTAAGTTGTTTTCCTCCCATTTGGTATCCTTTTTTAGTTCTTACTTTTTTATTATTTCATCTATAATCAGGTTGAACAATAGAGGACTCAGGGAATCTCACTGTCTTATCCCATTGCCAGCTTAAATAGGTTCGGTTAGTTCTTCTTCTACTTTTAGTTTTGTTTTGTTGTTTTAGTAAATATTTTCGATCGTTTTGATTATTCCTAGAGGTTAGGATTGCTCTTGCGAACAATAAATGCATAACGTCCTTTAATTTGACCCGGTCAAATGCCTTCTTAAATGTTATTGTATTTTTGTGAGTTGATTTGTAGGCTTTTCAGTGGGAAATAATTATTATTAAGAATATTTTGATCTCTTTACGCTATTTTATAAGTGATAGTGGAATTTCGCTACCGTTTAAAAACCTATATTTTGAAAAGGAATGAAGGGACTTTATCTGAAGGTGGCAACACAGAAGCTGATGAGGTCATGGATGACAATCGATAATTTAGGAGAAGTTTTGTTAAACAAAGCAAAAAATTAGATCTGCCTAAAACTATGGATACTTCCACTTACACATGGATTGATCAAGTATCCAAAGGCGGCATGAAAAACCTCAGAATTGGTGGCAAAATTGCATGAGCTAAATATTATATTTAATAATTTCAATGGGTCTGTACTTCGGTTAAAGTCAGGAAAAAATAATTTTCAAAGGCCGATTGACTTATCTGAGAAAATTGAATGTGACTACAAAATCAAACATCTGTTCTTTCGATCTCGAATGTATTTTAGAATTAAGAAATTAAACCTAACCTTTAAAAAAGATATGAGAAATAAGAGAAAATTAAAGAAAATTGTAACTTAAAACTTTGTGTTTTATTTGATTTACGATTTTATTACATGTGATTAATGATCAATTCTTTTCATCTGTTTACGTGAAACTAGATCAAGGCTCGATCCCCTCCTTAACTGACGCCAAATAAGACAAGTCAATCAGAAGCGAGCTCGTAAAATTTACGAAGGTTACCTTTTTTGGTTTAGAAAGCGAATAATAGAAAAAAAAGTTTTAAATAAAACTCACAATGCAGATTTATGTTTATTCATTATATTTATTAATTTTTTAATCAAAATAATAAAACCCCGTATTTCAATAACTCGGAAATAGTTAAATAGAAACTCTATTAACCTATTAAAATGACTTTTTATGGCCAACTAGACATTAATTGTGTCCCTAATTCCAAATATGCTTACGGGAATATTTAAAATCACTCTCATTATGACGTCATGCGCGAACTCATCAGAATTTCGTACTTGGGAGCATCATACCTGGTATTCTTTGTATCATGTTCTGGGCTAGTCTCATAGATTATGGTGATGGGCTCAATATGTCCGAAAAACTTAAAGACGTCTGCTAGACAAAAGTCAAGTCTGAACGTTAAGCAGGCATAGACATATCCTCTACAATTAAACACAATACATAAAGACACATGACACAAACACATAATACACAAACAAATAATACAAAAAATACACAAAAACAGTTAGAATTTAATATACCGAGAGTACAAACACAAGTTAACTGATTATGAACTAAGATTAATGTTGCACCGATAAAAACTTTTGTGATTCTACGCCTCTGCGAATGAGAATCACAGAGTTGCTAATCTCAAAAAACACACCCTTTGTCGATTTTTACTGATGAATACATAATTATTACCTATAAAGGCTACTGAATATTTCAAATTAAGCCGAGCCCTAGGAGGATTTATTCGACAGAAACTATCTAATCAATTTTCAAGTCTAGTAGCTAAAGGAGTAATTATGGTAAATGCTACTGAATTTTTCAGATGCAACAAATTGTTTTAAATTATAAAGCTCAGCATTTTATGACTTTCGGCGCTTAATTATAGAATTAATTCGATTAAATTCTGCTCATTTAATATTCCCAGAAAATACTTTGGTCGTGGTTAAATTTATATGTATTATTATTGGTGTAAATTTCTAGGAAGAGACGGATAATTTCTTCAGCAGTAATTAATTGCAGAAGTGATCAGTAGTACCAATTGGAAAACCAAAGGCTACAATGGAAACATACTAAATTTCTTACTTAAATAATATAAATACTTAAATTTTGGATAAAATTGTATTTTAATTGTTAAAGATGTTTAAAATTTATCTACTCGTTCCAAGAGTAACAGAATATTATAAAGATCACTTTATCAATTTTTCTCTCTTCTCGATTATTAATTTTTATTGCATATTATATAAATTATTAAAAAATTGCTACTCGACGTCGTCGGCAATTAATAAAGGCTCGGACCAGATTTACTATTTTGGTATGAAAGTTTTGTATTTTCTATCGATTTGTTAGTAATCTTTTTCTCGTTTTGATGAGTAAAGGACAATTTATGTTTATGTTGTTAATATTGAACTAAATAGTAATAATTATTTGTTGTTGCGTTTTAAAACTACTAAGTATTTATTTTTATCTATATAATAACTTTAAACTGTATACGTGATTACTTTCGTTGAAAACAAAAATGTCGTCCACTGATTCTACTGATGAATTAGTTGAAAATACATTGAGTCCTTCTCGAAAATGAACTACAAGAAGTCCTCTTAGCGCTGGAGTGAAAAAAAAATAGGAGAAGACAGGTTCATAATTTTTTTATGAGAAACGAAATACCCATCGTGGATACGATTTTATTAAACGATGACCCCGATTTGACAAATTTTACGAAAACGACATTTTATAGAACATAATTTTAAATATCAACGTAAGGGAAGAAACGCTCTTTTATAAGACAGAGACGACATTGAGGTGTTGCGACGAGAACATCTTTAACAGATAAGGACTTATAGAGAAAAGAAGCGCAAAATTGATCATCTGGATGAGACATGGTTGAAGCTGGGCATACAAAATATAAATCATGGGAAGACACTGCAGTCAAATCTTCGAAACAACATTTTTTAATTGGATTAACAACGGGATCCTTCAAGTAATTTATTACATTCTACATATTTCAAATCTCAAAACTTACAAATACTTTAAATTTTTAGGAAAAGGTAAAACTCTTACTATTTGTCATATTAGCAGCGAGAATGGGTTTGTTCTAAATGCCTCTGGGCATTTGAGTCGAATAAATTTGATAATTACCATGAAGAAATGGTCAGATCTAGATCCAGAGAAAGGCCAATCATTTGAAAATTGGTTTTCCAATGTTTTACCAATATTAGAAGACAAATCTATCATTGTTCTTAACAACGCACCGTACTATTCTCGTAAAATAGAGAAAATACCAACAAGTGCATCTAAACAAAGCAATATCCAGATTTGGCAACTGCAACAAAAGATGTATATAAAGATGATTTAGATAAAAAGATCAAAATTGCATGAATAATAAGACCAGTATAAAAAACCTCTCCAATATATATATATATATATATATATATATATATATATATATATATATATATATTAATGTGATATTAAAAGTCAGAGATGTGCCAAGCAATTAATTAATTAATTAAACTTATTTAAATGATGCAATTATGATTTTATCACACTATTTAATTCTATTATCTCAGGGTTATATTCGTGCTTCAATATCTATGCTTTACATATGATAGGTAAGGTCTGAGGAATACCGGAATAATAAACATACATGATACAAAATTATATATTGAAATAAAATTGTACACTCAAATATCTTAAACAAAAATTATCTCATACAATGATAATCAAAATTTTGTTCTACGTACGTGAACCTTCAAAAATTTATGTTATATACTATATAAATTAAAATTTCAAATCAAAATTGTTGTTCGATATCTCTTGATAAATATTTCTATCTTTTCTGAAGCAATTAAAAAAAACTTTGTCGATAAAGAAAAACTGACGAATGGTAAAAAAAAATTATCTCTCTGATGATGAGTTGTCCAAATCCTTGTTCCTTGTAGCCTACACTATCGATTCTTAGCAGTTCCCTAGGTAATCAGCAATCTTACAACAAATTATTGCGAGCCTCTCGTCTTCAATGATCTCCTTCAGATGCACGTATCGTTCAAAAGATGCTAGCCTCTTCTCTTCTCGATAAACTGAATCTCTCGTTCCAGCCTGAACAGTGACTCTTGGAATATATAAGTAGAAAAGTATGACTTACAATATTTTACTGGATCAGCTTCCGTCAGAATACATTTAGTCCACGAAAACTCACAAACATTCACTTCTAATGCTTACTATCACTTGGGAACTGCCAAAGAAACACGACTGTTCGCCTTGCACCCTTGGAAAACAACTGATGATCTTTTTTTCCTCTAAAATCTAGCTAAACTCTCATTCATCCATCTCTCCCACTTTTTTTTACTCTTTGCCAATCAAAGTTCGTCATATTTATCTCCATTTAGATAACAAACAACAACCTTAACTACAATTATAACTTTCCTAAAAACTATTAACATGTTAATCGTTTCTACAAATTGTTAAGAATTAACGGAGAAATATAATTTCTAAATTCTACCCTATTATCTTTATTCACTGTACAAGTCCATTTGGAAAACCCGGTCGTATTGTTCAATTCACTACGTTCACTCAAATATATTTTACAAAGAAAATAATTTATGCATATCTTAAATTTTGTTTCCTACAGGTAATCCAAAGATAATGGACTTTCGTTTCTTTGAAATATCTTTTATAGTTTATCAGTTGAAATATTTTGAATTATTATATTTTATAATTTGAAATATATTAAGAGCAAACCAATATTATTTTTAATTTCTACATAGCATAACAACTCTCTAGGATATCTTGAAAATCTATTTAGATAGTTTAAAGATCTATTTAGTAATTTTTACGAATTCCTTATGAAGGTTGTAAATAATCATGGATGTGGTAGGTTTTGAGTTTGCAGATATATTTTGTTTATATAACTTTTAAAAAACCATCAGACTAGCCATCTGCATTGTTAAAACTATCTACACTTATAATTTGATATTTGAGATATTTGTGATATTTTAGACAAGCGACACTTAGTGTTTGCCGTTGTAACATTTTTTTCGCGTATTTAATTGCGGTAGTCGCCAAGATACTCGTTCAATTGCAAAAAAAAATAATCTACTACTTTAATACAAGGTAAGGTTGCAGTGATTTAAACGATAATTAAAGTAGTAACTGCTCGATTACATTGTATTTTCCTACTTTCTTGAGAATACATTCTTCAATGCAATTGAGCGTCAGATAGCGTTGCCACACAGATCACGTAGCGTCGATACACATTCCAAATACAAAGTCGTTACCATTTACCAGTATCTAAAATTGGCGACAACTTTGTTTGGATGGATTATTTATGTGAAGAAGTGGCGCTAGCATTCTATTAGTTTCCACAAATCGGTGAAAATTGTTATTGAAATACTACAAAAATATTTAAAAATATATACTGACTATATGACTTAGTATCATTTTTACTCAGCTAGAAATCGCTATATGACATAAGTTTTCCTAAGTATCTTCTTATCTGCTATATTCTGCATTATTTGTCTTTTATGTCATCAAGAAGGCTTCTATAGTCGATTAAGAAATGAATAATAGTACAGTTTTTATGTCAGAGGATTACAATGGCCTTTACACAGGACACTGTATTAACAGAAAAAAACCAAAAAATATACTCAAACATATTATGTATGAAAAAACTTAACCAATTTAATGCTTTCTAATAAACAATATGTTTATTTTTTTTGCGTTACATAAATATAAAACGATGACAGTTTTCCGACACGTAAAACATGGAAATTCCGCAAACTGTAAACGGTTGGCTTTGTGATTTGTTTATTGTGATTGCAAAAGCCAAATGCACGGGAAATTGTAAACGTTTAAAATCAAATCGATTTAATGATAATTGATCAGTTATCGACCAGGGTTAAAATGTTTAAATTACTAATATGGCTATTAAACCATAGGGGTTAGTGATAGAAGGATGAAAATTAAGGGCTGCGCCACATCATAAACTAAAATAAAAAAAACTAAAAATTTCTAAAAAATAAGAAAAAGGTTTGGGAAGGATCTCTCATTACTTAGGGTATGAAAAATATATTACGTCCGATGCTCAGACCTATCGAATATACATAAGTATGGAATTTCATAAAAATCACTCAAAGCGTTTCGAAAGAATACGGCAACTAACTTTGTGACACTAATATGGCAATTAAAATTAAAAAATATAGGTTGGTGATAGATGGGCAAAAATAAAAATAAAAATAAAAAATTTTAGCCTAAAAGTTAAAAAAAAGCCTGGGATGGGCTACCCTTACCACTAGGGATATCAAAAATAGATTATATATGTTCTTGTCTCAGTTTTATACAAGAATTTATAAAATTAGGAACTAATAGAACTGAAACACATAGAAAAGGATACGTGAATTGACTACCTAAAAAAGCTCTATGTAGATAGAGCGAACTAATTCTACTATTCAAAAAAGGAGATAAAAAACAGCCAGAAAACTACAAAACTAAAATTTTACAAGTGCTAATAAATCAGAGGATAAGTTTAGCAGACGAATAACACGGTTTCCGTAGTGGAAGATCGTGTACAGATGCAATATTCGTTATAAAGTAAATTACTGAGAAATCACTAAAATATAATATACCAGCATTTCTGTGTCCGATTGACCTAAAGAAAGCGTTTAATAGAGTAAGACTCAAAGATGTAATCCATCTTCTTTATAATAGAGAAGTTCCTCTAAATATTATAAAAACTATCGAAAACATCTACCACAATAACAAAATGAAAGTCAGAGTAGATGGACAACTTATAAAACCTATAGAATTAGGCAGCCGAATAAGACAAGGAGATTCATTGAGCGCCATGCTCTTCATGGATCATGGATGAAATCATCAAAAGCGTTAACAAAGGAAGAGGATACAGAATGGGAAACAAAGAAATAAAAATACTCTGTTACGAAGACGACGCAATATTAATAGCCCAAGATGAAGATAGTCTACAAAGACTGGTCCACAGATTTACCACACGATCAAAAGAATTTAATATGACAATGTCATCTCAGAAAACTAAAACAATAGTAGTCAGCAAAGAACCAACCAGATGTAAAATAGCAATTGATGGTATCTGGATTGAACAAGTAACGGAAATAAAATACCTGTAAATTACACTGTCTAGCTATGGAGACCTGGACAAAGAAGTGAGAGATCAAGTACAAAAAGCAAATAGACTTGTAGGATGCCTTAGTAACACTATATGGCGAAACAGACACATTAACACTGAGATGAAGGATGAAGTCAAGAATTTATAAAGCCAGTGTAAGACCAATAATGACATATGCCTCAAAAACAAGACCCGACACAGCCACAACGCAAAGGCTACTGGAAACGGCAGAGATGAGAGTACTGAGAAGAAGTGAAGACAGAAGAAAATGTAACGTACAGTGTATAAATGAATGGACACAAAATGGAAAAAAAAAGAATGGAATAATCACAGAAGCAGAATGGAGGAGATAAGTTACCAATCGGCAAAAGAAGTAACGAACGACCGCGCAAAAGATGGAGTGACATCCTTCCATAGATTATTAATTCACCAATGAAGAAGCAGAATTGCTTATAAAGAGGAAGAAGAATTTATAAAATTAATATGACACCACGACAAACTTCTTGATTTAATTCATCATCAAGATGTTTTGTCGTTACGGTTCGGTCAAGTGCGCGCCTAACTTTAAGCTAAATTTTTTCGTGTTTTTATATAATCCGAAAATGTTAATCACTGTTTTGAGTTAGTACTATGTATCATCCGCGTGTTTCACTTGGTTTCCAGTATGATTTTCAATTTAAAAAAAAAGTAGTGGTTTTTAAGATAATTAATTCGTAAAGTTAAAAAATTTGTAAAGGTAGTAGGTTGTATTTCTTTGAGACTTCAATAATTTGGCGTTGGTTATTACGATTTAGGACTTTTTTGTAAACAAGTAAATAAATGTAGAAAATAAATTCTTGTCGTTAGTTGTTACTCTAGGCAGTATTTTTCTTGTTTCTAATATTTTTCTGAAGACTAGTTATCTTTAACAAATTGTATTAAAAATTATTGCAATGAAAATATTTGCAGCATGGCCGATTTGAAATATAATTTGTTAAAATTGTCTTATCTGTTTTCTTTATTTTGAAGTATTATAAAAATAGATTATTCAATCTACAATGTACATCAGCATTACGAAAATTACGGACGTATCTTTCAAATTTTCGCCGCGTGTAGTGATTTTTTATCAATAACGGCAACGTCGGTGTCGGTATTCTCGCTAAGAAATCGTATTTCGAGCTGGAGAATTCCCATTTAGCATCGAGAACTTATAACCACAATAAAATCAAATTCTTGAGATCTTTACTGGAACGAAACCAGTTTGTTAAATACCTTTCTTGTGCATTTACAGCGACCGAAGTTTATAATTAATTGAAGACGAAAGCATACCTCGTTCATCTCAGGATTCCTGCTTCTTAACTCCGACGACAGAACAGATTTTAGATAATTGGTTGTAACATCGCCTCGTCTGAATCTTCGAAGAATGAAACAAAAGTCGTTTCAAAAGCGAACTATTTTTAATCTAACGTAAAAATAGCATTCGATGTTTGTATAAATAAAGCTTTAGAAACACAGAAAGTGATTTTATTTTATATGAAGTCTAAGGCCAACTTTCATTAAAAAAAATGTAGCGCAAATTATACGTATTCTAAATTACTCTTTATTTTGATATTTACAGAACTTTAATAGTATTTGATAGAATAATATACTAATAAATAGCCAAAGAATAGCCACATAAGATATATAGAGTATGTAAAATATATTACAGAGCCATTGTAAAATAGAGTAAATAGTCTAAAACACGTGTAATCCATTTTGGTTCCTTTTGTGTCATATATGGTAGAGTTATTTGGCAGTAATGTAATAAAACTCACAAACAAGATCATATTGAAATCCTGCAAAATGAACTAAAATAAGAAACTAATTTAGAATCGTGACTTATTTCAGGCATGCCATTTATGGTTAAGCACTACCTTAGAACATGAACTTAGTTAACTTATTTCTAATACACCGACACTAACATATCAAAAAAGCGAACCTCATGGTTTAGATAGGAAGAACTAATGAAAATCAAACACATTAAGAAGGAAACATGGACAGACTACTTGCTAAAGGTGACGATAATGAACCACCAACACGGAAGTAACGACAAACAAAGAAATAAATATTGAGGAGGAAGAGGTAAAGGAAACATTACGGAAATTAAAAAATTGAAAATCTCCAAGAGAGGACCAAATGGACTCCTAAAGTATGGAGGACCAGATCTGAGCAAACAACTGTTAAAAATAATAGAACAAAGCAGAATATCACAGGAATGGAGATCAAGCATCCTAATAGTTCTCTTCAAAAAGGGAGACAAATTGGATCCGAAAAATTACAGAGGAATTAATTTATTAAACACAACACTAAAATTAACAACCAAAGTGATAACAAATAAACTGAATGAAATTATAACACTAACAAAAAAACAACAGGGTTTCAGCTCGGGAAGATCATGCAAGTGCAAGAGAAATCATTAGAATACATCAAACCGGCATATCTATGTTTCGTGGACCTTAAGAAGACATTTGACAGAGTCAAATTAAAGGACGTTATCCACTTATTGTACACAAGAGAGATTACTATAGGAATAATCAAAACGAACGAAAATATATACCAAAACAACACAATAAAAGTAAAAGTATAAGAAGAACTAACTGACTCTATTGAAGCTGGCGATGGAATAAGACAGGTAGATTCCCTGAGTCCTCTATTGTTCAACCTGATCATGGATGATATAATATAACAAAATAAGAACTAAAAAGGATACCAAATGGGAGAAAAACAACTTAAAATAATGCAGAAGATTCAATACTTTTGAGTGAAGATGATTTACAACTTATGCTGCACCATTTTAAAATAAAAATATCGGAAAAGAAATGAAAGGTAGTTTCCAAAACAGTCATCAGACCAATAATAACATACGTTAATTAGTACAGAGCTAATTATAGGCCTGATAAAACTTTAGAATTGTTGGGTGCGTTCAGACAACCTCAGCGGCCGACTTTAAGCACAAAACAACTTAGATCTTTCATTATTCCATTGTAAATCCATTTTTTAGATCGATCAAAATTGTTAATTAAAACTCATTATTGCGTTCCAGCATGCCCAAGCAACCGCTAAGTTCATCCAGCGAAAATAAAGTAGGCTTAGTAAATTTAACAGCTGCTGACTTCCAGCGGCTTGCGATAGACTCTGGAGACGATCCCATAATAAACTATTGAGGACAATAAACTCCCAATAGATTTTTAGTAGTTCCATTCAGTTGTCATAAATTAAGTCCTAACAAACGTACACCCACCTTAAATAATATAAGAACTGTCTTTCAAATTTAGGATCTAACTCATGAAAACTAAGAATCGCATGCTGAAGTATAACATATCTTTAGTTGTTTTGCTGTAAAGAACGAGATATACATCTTCACTCAATGGTCTATTAAAAAATTAAAATATGGAAAAGGGAAGTATTTTTGAAGTTTGTAAAAGATTTTAATTCCTAGCTGACCGCTTTCGGCTTATAAAACCATCTTCTGAGCTATGGTCAAATATTAAGTATTCTACTAGGAGAGATCATATGATAAGCAGAAAAATGCTGGTTCTATTTTTCATTTTCTTTCTTTATACTGGACTGCCTTCTATTTTGCCTTTAAGGATCAGAAGTGGGATCAGTAGTAGTGTATTAGTAGTAGTATTAGTAATAGTATTGTATATCTACCTTTAAGGATCAGTTGTAGGATTCGAGTTAAACGTATCCTAGTTAATCTTTTTTATGTATTTTAATAATACTCATACAAAACCGGAACAATATGCCAGACAAGGATGTATACTATCTCTACAATTATTTAATATATACGGCGAGCATTTTATTAGAAGAGTGCTTAAAGAATGGGAAAAGGGCATCTCAATAAATGGCCGAAAAATAAAAAATCTACGTTTTGCGTAGAAAAGCAGAAGAGCTAATTGACCTCATACGACTGGTTGAAAATGAAGTCAAATATTTGGTCTGTAGTTGAAGATATCACAGATAAAAGTCATGATAGTGGATAGATTACATAACAATCTACGATTGACCGGTTTGATGTATGGTGAACTCATACTTGTATCTGGGATCACTGATTACAATTACAGGGTCACTACAAAGAGGAGCAGAGCAAATATGAGCAATAAAATAAGACCAATACTGACTGACATACGGATGCGAATCTCAGGCCTTAAGACAATCGGAAAGAAGAAAGATAGACGCCACTGAAATGTTCTGTTGGAGAAGAATGTTACAAATTCCGTGGATCCACCATAGGACTAATAATTCAATTTTAAGAGAGGTAAATATCTGTAAAGGACTACCGAGCAACATCTCCAACAATTAAAATACTTTGAACGTGGTATGAGATCAAAAACAGAATACATGGAGGGACTCATCATCTAATGAAAGGTAGAAGGCTTGGTAGAAGACGAGGAAGATTCCCAACAAGATGAATCGGCCAAATTACGGCGAAAACCAATTTTTATAGTTAATTGTACGTCTACAAGTTTTATCTTACGTAGTCTTATGATAAAATTTATCGTATAACTGGAAACGCAAAAAAACCTATTTAAGGTCTAGGTCATGATCAGCATACAGCTTTTTTTTAGAAAATAAAGCTTAATCTCTATTTAGTACGAATTTTACTGTAAAAAGAGCGAAGAAGGAGTGTGAGGAGGGAGGAAGAGAGCTGTTAGAAGTTGAGAGAGCTAGAGGCAAACCGATAAGAAGATGGAAGGGCTGTGTGAAAGAAAAAGATTTAAATGATGAAGACACGATGAACCGAAATAATTGGAAATAAGAGTAAAAAAGCAGCGGCCATTGAAAAGGGAATAGCTGAGGAAGGAGAAATACTGTAAAAAGAGCAGCAGTATTATTTCCGTGTGCATGTACCTAATAAATCTTTTTGCACCTGATTCATAATTTATTTTATATTTTTTATTATTTCATATCTTAAATTACTTATTATAAATATAGCATCAACAAAGAGCAAAAATTTTTCTCTTGGGGTCCAAGAGAAAAATTGTCTTTAATATTTGCATCTAAAATATGTCCCTAATATTTGCGTTTTATCTCTCAAACTGGATGTTATTTTGCATTTTAGCAAATACCGCATTTTATCTAAATTACCAGCTAACTCTTTTAACTTGTCAACTTAACATCAACAAGACTTGTGAAAATTTATTATTTTGTACTTGTACAGTGCTTGAACTCGCTGATCGGGATAAAAAGTTAAAATGTTCATATCATTAAATATATATGTATATAAATATATGAAATAATAAAACCAACATTATTTTTATCTTCTTGTTGCGAAATATCAGCAAATATTCAAGCATAAAAAAATTGGAAAACTAAAGTTACAGTATAACTGATTTATACTGTCTTGTACTAGCAACAATTAATGTATTTTTGTTTATACCATATACCATATTATTACAAAATTTAATATATTGTGAAGACACAAACACCAAATTAAAATTACTTACTATTTTATTACTTTCAGCCAGTATTCTGAGTTTAAAAAATATACAAAAACATATTTAATGTCACATTGTCAAAATATTGGCATTATTAAAATATATATTGAATTAATACATTCTCGAAACTTACCAATACTTGTCTAAAACTAATCCAAAGCACTTCAAAAAATACTTTAAAACAAATGCAAGTCTTTAATTTCGCCGCACTACCGGTTTTATTCAAAATCTATTTATCGAAATATACGAAAATACTGTTTCACCGCTTAAACTCAGAAAACGTTCATCCACTCATGAGCTGAAGAACTGAATAACTGCCAACTGCTTGTCGGTGCGTGTAGTTTCTTTCTGTTCTTGGTTAATATCTAGCTTGCAGGCCGGTGCCTAGGGCGAACTCTCTTCCGTCCAACCGGCAGTCAGCTACCTATACAGATGGGTTGTTGTGGTGTTCCGAAGTTATTTGCACCAGTATTCTAAAAAAATATATTCATAAATCGCATTCGTCAAATGATACACCAGCATTTATATGTCTGATTGACCTAAAGAAAGCGTTTAACAGAGTAAGACTCATAGATGTAATCCATCTTCTGTATAATAGAGAAGTTCCCCTAAACATTATAAAAACTATCGAAAACATCTATTAAAACAATACAGAACCTATAAAAATAGGTAGCTAAATAAGATGAATAAGACAAGGGGATTCATTGAGCCCCATGCTCTTCAATTTAATCATGGATGAAATCATCAAAATCGTTAACAAAGGAAGAGGATACAGAATGGGAAACAAAGAAATAAGAATACTTTGTTATGCAGACGACGCAATATTGATAGCCCAAGATGAAGATAGTCTGCAAAGACTGGCCACAGATTTTACATAAGAGCAAAAGAATTTAATATGACAATCTCATCTCAGAAAACTAAAGCAATAGTAGTCAGCAAATAACCAACAAGATGTAAAATAGAAATTGATGGCCTCAGTAATGAACAAGAAATGGAAATAAAATATCTGGGAATTACACTGTCCAGCTATAGAGATCGAGACAAAGAAGTGTACAAAAGTACAAATATTAATTACAAAAAGCAAATAGGTTGGCAGGATGCCTTAATAACATTATATGGCGAAGCAGACACATTAACACTGAGCTGAAGTCAAGAATTTATATAGCCAATGTAAGACCAATAATGACATACACCTCAGAAACAAGACCCGACACAGCCACAACGCAAAGGCTACTGGAAACGGCAGAGATGAGAGTACTGAGAAGAAGTGAAGACATTAGAAGAAAATATAACGTATAGTGTATAAATAAATGGACACAAAATGAAAAAAAAAAGAATGGAATAACCACATAAGCAGAATAGAGCAAACCCGTATCGTCAAAATAGCAAGAGATAAGTCGCCAATCGGCAAAAGAAGTATCGGACGACCGCGCAAAAGATGGAGTGCCAACCGTCCATAGAGGTATTAATCTGCCAATGAACAAGCAGAATTGCTTATAAATAGGTAGAAGAAAAAGAAGAAGAAGAATAATTCGCATTAAAACGTGCACCGAAGTCTTGCGGTTCCTAATCTTCATTCCTCTTTGTTTTTCCACATTATTTTTTTTTGTCATTGACAACGCCTTCTCTCCAACTTTTCCGTGGTCTTTCTCGTTCTTCCTTTCTTTTGGATTTAGTTATAATAATACTTTTTTGAAATTCTGTAATTGGATATGTACAAAGCGCACCCTTTGTACATATCCGCACCCATATTGATTGTTTGATACGTATTTCGTCTGTGATGTCATGATTTTCCTTCATAATTTGTCTGATTTTTTATTTGTAATTATTTTTTCTCTTGATTTTCTCGCTGCTCTTCTCCAGTAGTACATCCCTGTAGCTCTTAGTCTCTTTTCTGTCCGTTCTTTTAAAGGCCATGCTTGGCAGCTATACATGATTATGCTCTTTACTCTAAAATTGTAAATTCGCTTGTCACTAGCGTTACCAGGTGTCCCGATTTGCGCGGAACGTTCCGATTTTCAGGGGTCTGGGGACGTGTCCCGATTTGTACCTGATCGGGACACTAAATGTCCCTATAAATCAATAAATCGACTACATCGATACATCACCATATCGAAAATCAAAATTTTAACTATAGGCAAATATAGCAACTCAATATTATAAAACGTACCAAAAATAGTGTCAGGTTTCACACACGCTCTTGATAAATATTTTACAAGTATGTGATTGCTCCGCGAATTCCAGGAATTTCGCAATGTGCTTCTTTGTTGAAATTTGAAATTCGTCATTCATCAATCGTCTTGCTGTGTGCACAGTATTGAAAATGCTGTGCGAAACAAACAGTCAATTTCTAGACTCACTCGTCAGACTCTTTAACAATATTTATAACAGCGGGGAGTTTCCTGAAGACTGGCTAGAGTCAACTTTTGTTGCCATACCGAAAAAACCAAAAGCAAAGTCTTGTGATCAACATCGGATGATAAGTCTAATTAACCACATTTCGAAGGCATACACCAAGGTTATTTACAACAGAATAAGCAAAAAATGGGAGTATAACATTGGAAATTCGCAGTTTGGATTTCGGAATTCTCTTGGGACAAGAGAACCACTTTTTAGTCTACAGGTACTCAGGGATATGAACAAAGACGTGTACATATGCTAGATAGACTACGCAAAAGCATTCGATAACGTAAAGCACGAAAAGATAATTGAAGTTCTCCATAAGATCGGAGTCGACTACAGAGACATTCGAACAATAGCGAGTCTCTATTGGGGTCAAACAGCTAAAGTGAAAGTAGGATCTACATTGACCAATAAATTGAGATCAAGAAAGGGGTACGACAGGGCTGTATCTTGTCTCCTATTCTCTTTAATATATACTCAGAAGAAGTATTTAAGACAGCGCTGGAGGAAAGCACAGAAGGTATAAAGATAAATGGAGAAATAATTAATAACATAAGGTATGCTGATGACACTGTGACTCAGACTAAATATCACAAAAACCAAATGGATGTTAGTAAGCAAAACCCAACAACCACCACAGCAACTGATATTAGACAATGAAAGAATTTAACACGTGGATTCGTACATCTACTTGGGAACAACAGTTAACTCAAATTGGGATCAAGCGAAGGAAATACGTATAAGAGTAGAAAAGGCAAGAGCATCGTTCACTAGCATGAAGCAAATTTTCACCTCTAAAAGCCTCACCCTACCTCTCAAAATTCGACTTCAGAAATGTTATGTATTCCCGGTTTTGTTATATGGAATGGAGGCGTGGACAATGACCGCAACATTGATAAAAAAAGTAGAGGCCTTTGAAATGTGGGCTTACCGACGTATATTACGTATATCCTGGACTGAGCACGTGACCAACGAAGAGGTACTACGCCGGATAGGTAAAGAGAGAGAGGTAGGAATAAGTATAAAGAAAAGAAAGTTGGAATACTTGGGTCACGTTATGAGACATAATAAATATAGAGTACTACAGCTGATCGTTCAAGGGAAAATAGACAGCAGAAGGGGTCCAGGGAGGAGAAGACACTCGTGGCTCCAAAACTTGCGGCAATGGTTCGGATTGTAATCTGCTGAACTATTCAGATCTGCCGTAAACAAAGTTAGAGTGGCCATGTTGATTGCCAACGTTCGGAACGGACAAGGCACATGAAGAAGAAGAAGAAATCAATCGTCTGTTCACGTTGTGAGTTTCGTTTGTGTATTTGTGTATTATAAATTTAGGCAAAGATTTAAATCGTATTTAGGAGATTCTTTGCAGGTAAGCAATAGTAAACATACAATTATTTAATTAAACATTATATACTACATTATACACAATATAGTATACATTACATTATACTACATTATATTTTAACGCAACTTCAACTTAGTTCATGTGGTGAGACCGCTCCCGTCTGAAAATTTTTTTGATTCACTTTCTTTGCGGATTCCTATTCAAAAATATCCCCTTTAAACCCAAAATTTTTGGGCAGAAATTGTTTAAAACATTTTTTTTAAACAAATAAAAGATCAATTTTTTTGCTCCGGAAAATATGTTTTTAGGTTTTTGGGTCATTCTAAACAAAAAAGGTTTCTACTTCTGTTTTCTCCGAAAAATATTTTTTTTTTAAATTTGTTGGGTAGGTCTAAATAAAAAAGTTTTCTTGGCATTTTTCTCAAAAGTTAATAGTTTTGAGTTATTTGAAATTTAAAATCTGAAATATGCGAAAATATGCATCTTCGAAGCTTGAAAACTTAGATATAATTTATTATTTCTTTAAAGATTATGTAGAGTAATCGGGGCTTATTTCAATTTAAAACATCGTTTTTGCGCGTTCACTGAAATTTTAAGCCGAATACTCGATTACTCCACAGAATCTTGAAATTAAATATTTAAACTTTAATTTAGACACTTACTTTAGCCACCTTAAGTTAGGTTATGTTAGACACCTAACCATCGAGTTAGAATGCACTCGATGCACCTAACCTAACCTAACCTCAAAAATTATAATGTAGATACAATTATTATTATAGAAAAAATTATTTTTCAAGCCTCAAAAATGCGTACTTTCGGATTTTTCAAATTTTAAATCGGTTATATATCGCAAACAATCAACTTTTGAGATTTTTTATTTAAAGTGACCCAAGAATCATAAAAAAAATATTTTCCGGAACAAAAAAAGTAATATTTTGAATTTATTTAAAAAAATTGTTTAAACAATTTCTGCTCAAAGTTTTCCACGACACCCTTCAGATTTGTTTAAATTGGATATTTTTCAATAGGAATCCTCAAAGAAACTGAATCAGAAATTTATTCAGACGGGAGCGGTCTCACCACATGGACTAACTGCTTTTAACGATTTCCGTTTAGGAATTTTCGGTTAAATTATTGAGTTGGTTTTTCCTGGTTTATTGACACATTTTTGTGGGTGCGTGCATGAATTAAATAATTAAAAAAATAATTTAAAAGTAATTTTAAAGTTTGTTTGACGATATTATATTATATATTGGTTGTTGGTACCGGATTTCTTTTATTTTCAGATTTCCTTATAATGCGTGATCCGGAAATCGATACCGAAGTAACAACCAATGCTTCAACTTCAACTCCGAAAAAAAAAGAAGGTTGGACGAAAAATTACTCGTTCATCAAATCCGTTTCAAATAATAAGTTTAGCGCACTTTATATATTGTGATAAAAAGAGTTTAGCATATCTCATGGTGGCAAAAATGATATAGAAAAACACAAAAAATGTAATGAACACCAAAAAAGAGAAAGAAGTGCCAGTTTATCAACATCGCTAAAAATGTTTTTAAAAACCGATCAAATGAGCACTCAAGAAGAAAAAGTGAAGCTGAAGTCACTAAGACATACCACTCGGTCAAGCATTGTTTATCATTCAATTCACTCGATTGAGATACAAAACTCGACCATACTTTGGTAGAGTCGCTAAAATAGCTGATAAATTGGCACTTGGACGAACTAAGGCAAGTGACATTGCACAAAACGTTTTAGGTCCAGCATCGACTCAAGAGGCCGTCGAAACTGATGCCTCCAATCATGGTTCCACAAAAATGTTTTCGCTGATGATGGTGATTCTATAGCCCAACCACAAATTTAAAAACGTGTGTACTTGACTTTTATGAAGATCCAAAGGAAACTGCATCAGCCATACATACGAATTTAGTGACACGATTGAAAGAGCGCAATATTGATATCAAACGGCTTACCAATTACTGTGCGGATAATGCAAATGTAAACTTTGGTTGCCACAATTCAGGATGGATTATTCTATTCCTGTGATTCAAGACATACAAGTCTTTACACCTTGCTTAATTTGAGAATGGCACTGTTTTGCATAAGGTGACCAAATAAATAAAACACCAACTATTTTAAATAAGAAAGTATGGCGAAGAGATGTTCTGATGGGAGAACCTTAGAGGCTCAATAAATTATCTATGTGAAGTGATATAAGGTTGAATGCTCGAATAAATTAAGTTTAATCAAATGAAAGGCATATATCGAGCACAGTTTATTAATTAAATCGCCCAAGTACTTTTGCTGCTAGGGCATCTTCAGGGGCATTTTGTCAAATTTTGGCCTATCCAACAATCTATTGAGAATGTCATAAACATAAAGTTATACATTAACATTACACGAAACAAAGAAAAACAGTTTGAAATTTTAAAAAACGGCGAAACTACATATTGGTTGGCATTAGGAGAGAGAATAGAGAAAAAAAAATTTAAACTGTCCTTGTGTCGTGTAGTGTTAATGTATAATTTTGTGTTTATGACATTCTCAATAGATTGTTGGATAGGCCAAAATTTGACGAAGTTCCCCTGAATATGCTCTAGGAGCGAAAGTACTTGGGCAAGATTTAATAAATAAACTGTGTTCGATATCTGCCTTTCATTTGATTAAAGTTTAATTATCTATGTATTAAGAATTTCGGAGAAGCTATTTATTTATTTAGAAATACAACGCAATACCAAAAAAGCGTTGGATCAAACCTTCGAATATTGCAATTAAATACAGAGACACTCAGCGGATCAAAGTGTGAGGTACCATCTAAAATCATGATAGAAAATAACATTGACGTGGCTACCATTCGAGAAACTCATGTAGGTGATGAAACTGATCCAGATAAGCTGTTTATCAAGTACAAATTTGTACTTTAGAAAGTCATTAAATGACTAAAATTCGTATGAAAATGTCACTCATGTTTTTTATAAGAATGAACCAAATGATGTTTTTTTCTTGGATTGATCTCCCCTCCGCAAGAGAGGTTGTGTGAACCATCTCAAGGTTCGAAAGGATAATACTCATTCATAATCTTATATATTGCGTTACTACGATACAAACGATTTGATTTACTAATGAATTATTACCTTTTGAACGAAAAAATCCTCAGAAATAAATTCAGGGTATTACTTTGAGCATGTTACGAGATAAAAATACGAATTAGTAAAACTACAATAAAAATATGAAATTTTGACAAAAACGTTCTAGAAATAGTCAGTTGAGTCAGTTGACATCCAACAACGAAAACCTGAAAAATGATAATATCAATACGTGATATCAATACATATGAAGTTTAATAACAAAAACTGCAGTAACAACTGAACGTCACTGTAGCAAAGAAGTTTAAGATAAAAATATTTGTAAAATTATTAATAACTCATTCTTTCTAGATGGATAAATTGTGTGGTATTGTATGGTATTGCCGTAAAAAATGAGGGTTTACAACCCCCATTGTCTGTCGCAGTGGGGATTGTATACAAAAAGAGAAGTAAACGTTAAATGTTGATATACGTGTAGTTACGAAAATATGATAATATGAAAATATGATATGAAAAGAATGATAATTATAACAAGAAAATTACTAAAGACAAGGTATACGAAGCTTATTGAATATACACTAGATTTTCAATCAGGACAAATTGAATTCACTGATATCAATGACTGTTTCTTCTTTTCCGGTAAGCAGAATAATTATGCTGGGCTGTGGATTTCCGGCAGTCACGTTACTTTAAATAACCAATTTTTCTCCTATATTCCTATCGTTTCTATATTCCTAGTTTCTATCTAAAATCATATCAATATTTCCCCCCAGATCTTATTTAGATCCTCTTGGAACAATAATTCAAAGTCCAGAACCTCTTACGACATTTAAAAATTACTTCTTTGGTGGTCAATGGTTTCGAAATATACTTAATATGTTACCAAAAAATTTATGAAAAGGGATATAAAGGTATAAAACATATTATTCTTAAAATATTGTCTTATATGAAGTTCGCAAGTATAGATATTGAAGTTTTACTTTTGGTTATCCTGTTTCAAGAGATCATACTGTTCCAGAAACAAGGAATTTTATTATTTTTCTTTGCAACTGGCTTTAAACAGTTCCCTTCGAAGATATTAATAAATTTCAAAAACTTGGCTATACAAATGGTACCAGTAAGAAATATTATTAACTATTACATCAAACTCGTCGATATAAATTTTTGAAGAAACTTAGTGCTCTAATACGCAAATGGTTGAAAAACTGACGTGAAAGAAAGAACTATGCCAATTATTTTGAAAAAAAAATGGATAAAACAATTTTAAAGTTCAGAGTCAGCTCTTTTTATGCTTTCTAGGAATTTAACACTGAACTATTCTTCTTCTCTACGTGTCATCTCCGCGACGGAAGTTGGCAATCATTATGGCTATTCTGATCTTAGTGGCTGCCGCTCTGAATAGTTCGATTGATGTGCATCAGTACCATTCCCTCAAGTTACGCAACCATGAGATACTTCTCCTTCCTACACTTCTCTTGCCCTGGATTTTCCCTTGTATAATTAATTGAAGTATATTGAAGTATCTTTCATTACGCATAGCATGCCCCAGGTATTGCAGCTTTCGTGTCTTGATGGTTTTTAATATTTCCATTCTTTTGTTGACTCTTCTCACGACTTCGTTATTTGTTACATGCTCGGTTCATGATTTCTTCAGGATTCTTCTTTACATTCACAGCTCAAATGCTTTCAACTTTTTAGTAGTCGACACGTTAAGTGTCCATGCTTCTATCCAGTAAATCAGAGTCGAGAAAATATAACACCTTGCCAGCCTAACTCTCAAGTCTAATTTCAGATCTCTTGCACAAAGTACCTTTCTCATTTTATTGAAGTTTGTTCGTGCTTTCTCTATTCGAACTTTGATTTCTTTGGAGTAATCGTTTGTGTGATTAATTATTGTGCCAAGTCAATTCTAGTTTTCAACTTGTTCCAAAGTTTTACCGTGAATTATCAGGCTTTCATCATTATTTTGGGTTTTTGATATCCTCATAAATTTAGTTTTCTTGATGTTTATTGACAATCCATATTCTTCTCCATACTCAACTATCTTGTTCATTAGCTTTTGGAGGTCTTGTAGGCTGTCTGCTATTATGAAAGTATCATCCACATATCTAATGTTGTTAATTGGTGTTCCATTGACCTTTATTCCGGCTGTTTCTCCCTCAAGAGCTCTTTTCATAATTTCTTTAGAGTATGCATTGAATAGTAGTGGTGACAATACACACCCCTGTCGCACTCCTCTTTTAATTTTGAATTCTTCTGATGTGTGTTCATTATTGCGTATGTGTGCCTGCTGTTTATAATATAAATTTGTTATAATTCGAAGGTCATTTTATTGTAATTGTTTTGCTTTGAGGACGTCTATTAGCTCTTTGTGGCGGACTTTATCGAAAGCCTTGTTGTAATCAATGAAACAGACATACATATCTTGGTTCACATCCAAGCATCTCTGGATTAGTACGTTAAATGCAAAGAGAGCATCACGGGTACCTACGCCTCTACGGAATCCAAATTGGGTTTCTTCAAAATCCATATCAAGTATTTGGTAAATGCGTTTATGGATGATCTTTAAAAACATTTTAAGTGTGTGAGAAATCAGGCTTATGGTGCGGTCGTCGGTGCATTCTCTAGCATTTTTCTTTTTTTGGGAGACAAATAAATGTTGAGGTCAACCATTGATTGGGTATACCCGACTACTAAATTTTATTAAAAAGCTTTAAGAGGACATCCATGTACTAGTTTTCTATTATTTTAAGGATATCAATAGGCAGTTGATCTGGCCCTGGGCTTTTTCCGTTTCTGGTGTTCTTTAGTGGGTACAATATTTCTTCCTTTGTAATTTCTATACTTGTTTCTTTGTCCTCGAAAGATATGTCTTGTAGGTTTCCTCTTTCGTCGTTCGAAAGCTCTTCCATATATTCTTTCCATCGTTTTAGCTTTTCGTCAGTCGTGATCATAGTAATTCCATTTGTATCTAAAAGAGTTGTGTTGTGGTTTCTTTTTTGCAGCTCTGCCTTTAACCTTTTTATGTAGGTTGAATAGGTCGTATTTGCTGAACGATTAATTATCTATATTAGGCTGACCGCAAAATTAGACTATATTTGTGTTTTATATATTTACGACGTGTAGAAATGCGACGTGTGGAAAACATGTCACTCCGAATCAAACACACAGATCTCTATGAGAATTCGTAAACTAAACGAACATGTTGCGGATATGCTAGAACATATCTGCTTCATAGCATAAAGCTTAGTCCACACCAATAGACATGTTGCGCGATTTTGGTCTTAGCAACGTGTCCCAGAATGTTTCAGTAGACATTTTTCTAGACCAAACTCCGTCGCGAGAAAAAAAATTGCATCTCCCGATTGAAGTAGAAGACTTACCTGCAACGTTGAGACACGTTCATAGTGAGTACCTCACGTCTATAGACGAGACATACCCTACTCCAGTGATGTTCCGTCCAAAAAATGATCCATCCAAATCTATTTATTCTTGTTCTAAAAGCGGCTGGAGTAATTAAGATCTTTTTTACGAATGGTTTCTCACCTCTCTCTTCAGCCTTAAGTAATCCAACTTTGGACATAGGCCTCCCTCAAATCAATTCAGTGTTTTCTATTTTGCGCCACTTGCTTCCAGTTGTGTTCTCCGATCTTCTTAATGTTATCAGTCCATCTCATTTGTGGTATTCCTCACAACGCCAGTCGGGCGTTGTGTGCTGCGAAGCTCCATTTTAATTTGGCAGCATTTGTTTGTTTTTTATCTATAAGTCTCACCCCGAGCATTGATCTTTCCATCGCTCTTTGTGCCTTTACTATTTTATCCATATTATTATTATGGCTTCAGCATTTCAAAAACACCGTAAAATCGTCGAAAGATGATCCAGTCATTTTGATTTGGATAACCACTTCAGTCACATTTTCTTCCTATATTTAATTACTGTAGAGACCATGATATTTCTCTTTTAAGAATACCTCCTCACATTACACACAAGCTCCATCCATTGGGTATAACTTTTTTTGGCCCTCTCACATCAGCATTCAACAGGTATTGTGACTATCACTTATTGACAGCAGAGAGAATAACTCAATATGATTTGGCCGAGATATTTACTAAAGCATACGTGCATACTGCTACAATGCACAAAGCACAACCAGGCTTTTAGGTAGCTGGCATTTGGTCTTTCTAAAAAGATAAATTCACGGATGATGACTTTTTAGCTGCAACTTATCATTTACCTATTGTAGTTGATGATGAACCACATTCGTTCACCTCTTCCAGCGACAACCCAACTCAAGTCTCTAATACAAAAGTAATGCTGCTGCAGTTCCAAGGACATCCAGCAGCAGAATTTTGGAAAACCTGAATCCGCTTCCGAAACCACTCCAAACAAAGAAGAAAACAAAAATCTTAGATAATAACAGAAACGCCTAACAAAGAAAAACTTAATATGAAAATTGAAAAAAGAAGAGAAAGGAAATATTGTTAAACAAACGTCAAAATGGACAAAGGGGCAAAGAAAAAATCATGAGATTGAAAAAAGGTACAAAAAGGAAGATTTTTGAAGCAGCTCCGAAGATATGTCAGAAAGTGAACTGTACGATGATGATAAGTTGGACGATCTCTTGTCAGATAAAAATAACTTCTGTATATTATGTGGTGATGGTAGCAAAAAAGACGAGGTATGGTACAAGTGTTCGAAATGTTGTAATTGGACTCATGGCATGTGTACAGTAGAAGAGAGTCCAGAAGGATATATTTGTGACTCGGTTTCTTATCTTTTTTCTTATATTTGTTTGTACCTTTAATATTTACGTTCAATAAACTACATTTTCGAAGATCATTTTCAAGTTCTATTATTGTGCACAGTTATTATATATGCAAACCATTAGCCGAATAGGTTGGGTAATTGTGCGCGTTGCACTAATTGGAAATTTCGTCTCAAAGTATATCTTCAAAAAAGTTGGAAACTTAGATGTTTTAAGTTTTTGCAATATCCTGAATTAAACTTAGGTGCGCAGCAATAGACGACTATCTTCTACTGTAACAGGTAACAGTAACTAATACGAGTACATGAAGCGAACAAGAAGGAGAATAAGATTGTCACTTTTAAGCCCTAGGCTTTCGAAATCTCTTCAGTTAAGCAAGTAATAAATAAATACTTTGATTAAACCATTCCATTGTATTTCCTTTTCTTTGATATATAAAAGCAAACTACATTTAATACCCAATATATGAAAAGTCGAATACCTACAAGAGCTGGAATTACATCTCTGATTATAAATATTATTTTTTAACATGAACAAAGCTACCTCCTATATTACAGTTTATAAAAATTTATCAATTGTTATATACATCAATTAATTCTTAAATGGTTTAATATTTTATTTTGAAATACCTCGATTATGGGCATTTTTCTCAAAGGACTCCAAGGCCGTTTGACCTTTTGTTCAGAATTAACAGTAAAAACTTAAGTGTGGGAATCTGGTCCGAAGATAATATTACATTGTGTTGTGGGATGAAAGAAGGGTTATTTGTTCCATAAGTGATCCTTTCGACCTTATTGTCGGTACGAAACAAATCTCAGAAACAGGTAGACACATGATGCTGACAAAGAGTCTCAAGGATGAGAAAACAATACAAAAGTCTTTTTAACTAGGGAATAGTCTTCGATAAAATTGGGTACCTACTGGTGTTTCTCTAGGTCTAGGTCAGTGTTAATTTAATTCATATTATCTGATCCGTATATGTTTAATCTGATTTGAAACTGAATAGGCACGAATTAGAAAACAAACATTTAAGGATATAAAACTCTGAAATTGATATGATCACAAAGGTTTCCTTTGTGTAATGAGATATTTGTGTATATCTAAATAAAATTATAGAAATAATACAACCAACAAATTTAGTTTAGAAAATACCCCAGTCAAGGAAGAAAAAAAGGTGAAAAAATTTTATAGATATTTGAATGTTCTAAAACGTATATGAGGGGTAGCTGATGAAAAATCCGTGAAGACATACGGCGAATTTTGTTTTATTTAATTTTTTAACAATCTTAAAAAGTAAAAAACTTAGTTTTTTGCCTATAAAAAGTTCTTATACATTATAGAGAAAATAACAATTTAAATAAAAGTTGTAGATCATAAATAGTTCTTCATTTTAAGAGTTTCCAATATAAAATACATAAATATTCGGCCGAGATAATTTAAAAAAACTCTTATTTTGTACTAATTTATAAATATTAATAACTTTGTTTTTTGCACAACGACATGTAATATAACTGCTCAAAATTGTGGCAGTTAATGATTTATCAAAGTATGCCAAATTTCAAACAGATCAACCAAATAGTTTATAAGTTATTATAGGATTATTATTAATTATTATTATTGATAATCAGAGAGCGATTATTTAAACAACTATACTAGCCCAAACAGTGACTCTATAGGTATTTTGTATATTTCAATCGATTCTTTGAAGCTTCAATTTTAGTTTATATTGCATAAAAAAACTGCAACACTTTATTCAATTTTTTATTTAAAAACAGTTTGAAAAAGGGCTGACTTTTTAGCTTATAAACAGCAACGAAGATAGCATTTTATTCTTAAAGTCATACTTCTATTATCTATTAACATTAAGAGCTGAAAATTGAAAACATGCTAACTAAAGATCTAAAATTTTATAATCCATGTTATAGACGGCATATACAGAGAAGAAGTAAAAAGTTATAACCCGTTAAAATGGTGGTACTCGTAAAATACCGCCACGGAAAAGTAGAGAGGAGAAATGTCAAAGCTCCGTTTTTTTTTTAGATTGGAAATCGAAGCGCGCGTTGGATTGGTGGCTGGTCTACATTTGAACTACATCTAACGGATCCTTACGTGTATCGGTCAAACTTCTAAATAATATTTACTATATTTGCAAACAACAGACCGGCGGCAATAGCGAAGTGGGTAGATTTAACAGCGTTTTGATAAACATATCACAAAGGACAATAACATCTCAAACGGGAATTGTATTATAGCACTCGAGCGGTATTTTTGAAAAAGGTTTTTATTATGTACCTAACTACTTACTTAAAATATATGAGTCTTAAAGTATTTTCATGGGAAAATATTGATGAGAATTAAAAGGTAATATTTGTGTACAGGGTGACCTAGGATTTCGCTATGTTATAACAAAATAACGAAAATTGGACCGGAAATAGTAACTGGAGTTTTGACACGTTACAGAAGATAGCGCTTTGATGGGTAGTATTCATCAATCGCTAAAAGTTTGTGTCAATATGATTGGTCGAGCGCGCCCCAAAGCCCCGATAGACGACGATTACTATAGATAAATAGTTAAAATAACTGTAGATAAGAGCATAACATCCAGTAAGCCATAGAACATATTCAAAAGAATCATGAGCAAGCAGCAGATTGACTCGGAACAGAAGGTCTCACACCGCGCACGATTGGTTTGATGATGAATGCGAATAGATCACTAAAAAAATAATCGTGCAAACAAACTTATGATGCAAAACAAACTTCGTGAAAATGAGATAAATCCAAAAATGTATAACACTCGGGGTCTAATGGATATAAATTGAAAGATATCCGCTTAAAAAATAAATTATTATTTATTATCAATTGCAAAAAGTAGCCTACTACTAGTTTTTAATGAAATATAATTATTTTTAGTAACGTTCAATAATAATTAAGTAGTACAATAATTGTATTAATTCGTGAATGTTCTGTATTATTGCTTAGAATGAATTTGAAGTAGAAATGAATTTGAGTGTAAAGCAAAGAATTGAAATACTCATGATGATTAGGTATGGAGACAAATCGCGAACTCAGATGAAAGTGTGTAATTTATTTAATGATAAATATCCAGAAAGACCCATAACGCAGTCAACAGTAAGTAAGATTGAAAAGAAATTTCAAGAAACTGGTACGGTTGAAAATGCATGCAAATCAGGTCGTCCGCGTCCTTCTGTAAATTATGGTACAACATTAGATGTTCTACTTGCTTTTGAAGAAGATGCGCACACTTCTATTAGTAAGGTTAGTCGTGATCTCGATGTTTGCAAAACAACAGTACACAAAGTAATAAAACTTGAAAAATGGAACCCCTTTAGATCCACACTTGTACAGGAATTAAAGGAGGATGATCCAGATAATCCAGAAACAAACTCTTGGTTCAAAATATTATTTTTTCTGATAAGGTTACATTCACATTAAATGGCGAGGTCAACCATCAGAATTGTAGATACTGAGCAAAAAAAACCCAACTGGATGCGGGAACACCATACACATCTGCAAAAGGTAAACGTATGGGTTGGCATTGTAAGAAATATACTGCCCTACTAAGAAAGAACCCCGTATCTCCAAAATTTGAAAAATTGGGATATTTGCACCATATGAATAATTATGATTTATATAACATATTCGCATAGAGAAAAACCCGTATTTTACATTTCTAAATATTTTGTGAAAGAAAATAGTTTCCCCGTAAACGCCAAAAATGACTATTATGCTTTGACGCCACAAATGACCCCACACCTTCTGGGATTGCCAAGAAGAGAAAAGAACAAATATTAAAAAACTTAGGTCAAATTATACCGGCGAACCGCCATCAATTTGGGAAGAATTGCCAACTTCCGATTAATAATAATTTTCATTTTGTATTTTTAAATAAACGTTTTTCGTAAATACTTATGTTTTATTCAACAAATGTTCATAAAAAATATTATTAAAATATTTAAACGTTTTGCCTTTCGAGGCAGTTATATAAATTTTATAATAATTACATAGTTAAAACCAAGCTTAAGACAAATTTGGATAATACGTGGTTTTAGCTAAGTAAACTTGACATAATTCTTTGCTTTGTTAGCCCGTATGTCGCATAACTAATGTCCATATGGCAATTTTGCAATTTTTTTTTGAAAAAAGTGAACTACGATGCTACACACTCTACCCTAAATGATTTTGTGTTATTATTGTACCAAAAGCACAAGGGATTAAACAAAAATCTTTAATCGCGTTTTTCTCAAAACTCGCTATAGTGGAGATACGGGTTCTTTCTTAATAGGGCAGTATAATCATCGGACCCTACTTTTTCGAAGGTAATTTAAACGGGCCAGCATATCTTCAGTGTTTAAGGGGTATTTCGTACCTACTTTAGTTAATTTATTCTCCAGTAGAATTAATCCTGGAGGTTTTGATGAAAGTTTATGGTTTCAACAGGATGGTGCGCTTCCGCATTATGCTGTAGATGTTGGAGATGCTGTAGAACAGGTAAATTGAAAGACATATTGAATGGCCAGCGAGGTTGCCAGACCTCAATCCTTTGGATTATTTTATGTGGGGTAATTTGAAGAATGTTGTTCATAAAACGAAACCTGCAAATATTGAAGACTTAAAAACAACAATTCAAGAAGAAAAAAACAATATTTCTCAAGAAACCAAAAACAAGGTTCTACAAGAATTTGTACAACGTTTGAGTTACTGTCAAATACAACAAGGGCTACAATTTGAACATTTAAGATAAAGTAATGTAAGAATTGCTGGATTACTTTCAAGTTATTTAATATAATTTATTTATAATTTATTAATATTGGAAATCAATAAAAATTAATTTTCTAAGCGCATATCTTTCAAATTATATCCGTTAGACCCCAGTATTATACTTTTTTGGAATCAGCTCATTTTCATCGATCTACAAATGTCCTAAAATATAGGGTGTTATATTTAAAAAAAAGAACTGATGATGTCATTACTGTAATGTGTATCATCTTGTATAATGAAACTTTATTGTAAAACGTAGAACATTAAAATTAAAAATCGGTGTGTTTTAGATTTTTTTAAAAAGGAAATATCGAATTTATTCTATACTTTACGGACACACTGTATATTATTTTGGGTAAGTTGCTAAACCACGTTCTTTTTAATTTACACACTAATTTAATTAGATTTTTTTATATATTTCGTTTTTTTTTTGTCGTGATTGGAAAAAACCTCAAACTTTCTGAGCTTTCTTAACGCCCTACATAAGCCCCATTTCTATTCTCATGATTCATTCTTCTCTTTATGTGTTATATTTTAATCGATGATGAGCCCCTGTATATTTGTTTCTACCTTTGGTGTTTAAAAACATTAAGACTCTTTTTTAGTTCATTAGTTATTTTAAGTTATAAATAGAGGGATACCTATTTCGTGTTTAACTTTGTTTGGTGTAAAACTGGAAGAAAAATTTATTATTTTAAACAGAAAAATTGACGGAAGCGGAAGTTAACATATGTGCTCATGATATATTTATATTTAAAATAAATAAATATAAGAACTGCTTTCTCTAAGTACAACATTCCAGTGTGGTACAAACATTACCGGTAAATATGACATTATATTAGTAGTAATAGATATCGTAGATATGTAATCCAAAGTAATAGATCCGTAATACAAAGTTTATTTTCAAAGCATATCTAATAGCCCAGGAAATAAAGTATATCACTCAAAAATCGTTTAAACTTTTTAGTTGTTCTAATTATTATTTGAGGAAGAAAATGAATGGCTTACCTAAGTTGTGATTTTGAAGCTGCTTAAGCTATCAGATAAATTTAGCTCTAAAAAAATCAGAGTAAAAAATGCTCACGTAGCAATATTTAAATAAAAATGCATCATTATCATTCTGGCTTTACAACTCTGCGTGGGTCTTAGCCTACTTAAGAGTTTTTCTCCAGTCGTCCCTATTTATCGCCTTTCTCTGCCAAGCGCATATTCCCATATTTCTCAGGTCTTCATCGATGTTATCAAGGAACCTTGTTCTGGGTCTTTTTGTTCATTTTGTTCCATCCATTACATGCCCTATCCACCTCAGACGTCCTATCTTCATGTTTTACGATACCTTCTCCACACTCAATTGTCATTCACTGCTCCATAGATTCACCTCAGCACTTTTCTTTCGAAACATCCTAACATTTTTTCATTACTTTTTGTTGGAGTCTAGGTCTCTGAACCATACGTTAGGACTGGGCGCATTATTGTTTTGTAGAGTTTTATTTTTGTATTTCCCGATATAATTGTGGATTTAAGGAGGAGATTGAGCCAAAAATAGCAGCTGTTGGCTATATATGTATAAAAGTATACAAATTCGTTCACTGCTTAGATGACGTCGTTTTCTATAACAAGTGGCCGTAGGATTTGTGGTTGCGTGCTTAGTTTTATATACTTCGTTTTGTTAGTGTTTATTATTAAACCCATTTTTGTAGCTAATTCTTTTATTACATACGTCTCTCGTACAGCGTTTTCCGTTCTCCAAACAATATTGATATCATCAGCATAGGTAAGGATTTGCACTGATTTATTATATATTAAACCAATAGTTGTGATATGTGACTTACGTGTTACTTTTTGCAGAGCCAGATTGAACAGTATACAGGAGAGAGGGTCTCCCTGGCGCAGCCCGTTATTTGTTTTAAAAAGTTCAGACAGTTCCCCCTAAATTCGTACTCTACATTCAACTTTTTCAAGAGTAAGTTTTGTTAAATTTACCAACTGATTTGGTATTCCTAACTCTTCCATTACTTTGAGTATTTCTCTTCTATTCATAGAGTCGTAGGCTGCTTTGTTGTCTATAAATATGTGATGAGTATCAATGCCATATTCCAGTGTTTTTTCTAAAATTTGTTTCAGGGTTGCAATCTGATGAATTGTCGATTTACCACCTCTGAGACCAGCCTGGTATTTTCCTACTATCCGTTCTGCACATGGTGCCATACGGTGACATAGTACTGTGGAAAATATTTTATACTGAACTGAGTTTATTAATCTAATTTATTAACTTTATTTATTATAAAATATTCTAACACTTTAGAATATTTTATAATAAATAAAGTTAGTTTATTAAAGTCTTTGTTTGTACAATATCATACTAATTTATTTCACACTATAATTATATAATTTATTTACAACATTTATTACAATTTATTTATCCCGACAATACGCGCGTTACATTTCAAAACTCGACTCGATTATACTTTCAGACTAACTAACATAATGAGAATTCCTCTATTTATATTAAAGAGCCGTTGTTCTGGAATCCCCTCGGAGACCTGTGTTGACCTTTCTCGAACGGAAGGGAGCGCCAAACAGGTTTCTAGCGGGTCGGAGAATATACTAGAACACAAGTTAGAATAACAAAATGTTTACAGGTTAAATATGACTCATATTTATCGTAACAATACGCTGCATTTAGAAGCGTAATTCCTCCAAAGTATTCCAATATTCCAATCATTGGGGAGGGATTTCTGTGTCCATATTTCTTTTATAAGCTGCTGTAATGCAACTATGGTATCGTGGCCACCTTTTTTTATATAGTTCAGCTGGGAGATTATCTATTCCGAGTGATTTGTTTCTGGCTAGTTTTTTAATTGCATATTTAACTTCAAGAATCGTTGTTGAATCCTCTTACCTCTCGTCTATTCCTCTTACCTCATCTCTTCCGTCTTTCAGGTTTTCTTCTTCTTCCTTTATATTAAGTGCCTGGTTAAAGTATTCTGCCCATCTATTCAATACATCTTTCCTTGTTGTTAATATGTCGTCATTCTGACTTCTGCATTGTCTTGTAGTTGCCTTAAATCCTTTTCTGTTGTGTGAGTGTGACTTTAATATAAATTGAGTGAATAAAAATTCACTCAATTTATATTGAGGACAAAATAATTTTAATTTTGAAGTAAGCAATAAAATCACAAACGTAAACGTTGATGGTTGATTAGATAGCTAGACTGATTATATTATAACATAATACAGACAGGCTATTAATGACTTCTACGAACAATTAGAATCATGAATGTCCAATAAAAACTGAACAACGAAAGTAATATAATGTGTAATAGGTGACTTTAGTCAAGATGAGCAAAGGAAGTTTAGAGAATTAGCTTGGAAAATATGAATTAAGAGAACGAAATGAGCAGGGTGAAACAATGATTCAAATGTAAACTGAATAGTTAATCATCATTAACATAATGTTTAAATCACTCAATTGAAGGCACTATACTTGCCGCTGGAAAAAACAAAGATATAATTATGTATAAGAGATCATAATCATATAAATTATAATAGGCAGATTCAACCTCGGACCACAATCCAGTAGTGTGAAAATAGACTAAAAACACCAAAGACAATTTTAAAAACACAAATAAATACTAACAAATTGAAAGAACCAGATTTTTTTCATGCTATTTTAAAGTTGTGCGATTTGTATTTCATACAAAAATTTCTATTATTAACTATTATAATTAAATATTAACTATTCACATCTAGTAGATGTCAGTAAAGTGAGGCTTTGCAATTCGGGGATTCCCTTGCTACATGATGTCCCTATTACATCATTGCGAGTTTCGCATTGAAAGATATAACCTGTTATTTTTTTAAATTCATTTTTCTCTTAGCGGTGCTTAGTTTTATACTAAGTTGTTTAAAATTTTGCTGATTCCAAGTTGAAGTATATTAAGCAGCACGGTTTTCGGATTGAAAGACTTCAAGTGAGTGTCGTAAAGTTTTATTTTTCATTAGAAGAGGTTTTTGCCATCTCATTATCGTAAGTCTAATTTTTTTATTTCTTTTTTTACGATTTTATTTGGCCCAATGGAGAAAAAAAAACATTAATTTCGTTGGAAACGATAATTGCAATTTTAGATCGCTTAGAAAAAGGAGAAGGACCTACGGCAATTGTAAAACGTTTTAATTTAGGCGAATCAACTGCATGAGTAATTAAGAAGAATGAAGTTTCTATAAAAAAATCTATAATTTATGATACAAAATTAAGCGCCAAATTTTCATATTACTCCAGGGATGTATTATTACAAAGTACAGAAAGAACCATCGCAATTTGGATTGAGGAACTGCGATATAAATTCTGAAAAACTCTGAAAAATTGCATTGCCATCTTGCACATCTAATAATGATGTACCTACTAAATAAAATGAATAAATTCCTGTAGTCAAAGACTATATAAAAAGACTTAAAACAATTTTTAAGTAACTTCCTACTTATATTGGCAAATACCGACTCTTACGTCATAGGTGTGTTTCATTGTAGGTAGATGCAAGAATGATCTCTGTGAGAACCATAGAATTTTAATCTGTGAATAAAGGTAAGACGAACGATTGATTTGCCAAAAAGAAAAATGCCAATAGGCCATATACCTGGACCCTTTTATGTGTAGTACACAATAAGTAGAACGACTTCTTAAAGAAAAGAATTCCACACCATACAGTACATTGCATTCGAAAACCGGATATTTTAACAAAATACTGGTAAACCTGTGTCAAAACGGCTTGAAATTTTTAAGGTATTGCTTATATGTGTGAAATTAGTCTAAACAATACGTCCAGGGAAAAGTCTGCATTTTTGTTATTCTGTCACTAGTTTTATATTTTAAATTAACGAATAAATTACTCAAGTATAAACCGAAGAATAAATATTCTTTCCTGTCGTTATGATACTAATATCGTGATAAATTCCTTGTCTTCTTCTTTTTTCAGTATTTTCTTTAATCCTCATTTGGACCTACATCTACTTCATATGTTTCCATGTGTCTTGATTTTTTGCTTATTGTAATTCTAATATCATCGTACCATATGCTGATTAATCGGCCTGATTTTCTTTTTCTTCCATGGCTTTACATATGATCTTTTGGTAGCTTACCTAGTATTATACATCCTCGCTCCATGTCGGATATATCTCTATTTATTTTTCATTATTTTTATTCTAATACATTGAAAATCTGAAAAGGATTTAAAACAAAAACTGGAACAGTGGAGACAAGCTCTTGGACAAAGAGGTTTACAACTTAATAGGATTCGGAATGTTTATTTACAGATGAGGCTCCCAATACAAATCAAAAGATAACTTTAGACGGTGAAATGATTGGGATAACTAACACTTTTAAGTAGGTACCTACAATCGGCATCAAAGAGTACTGGGAAAATAGATATAAATGCATGAAGTATAGTTAAGTTGTTAGATTTGGGATGGATGAAGTGGAAACAAGCGAGTGGTATGCTGTATGACATAAATATTCCAATGAAACTATAGGAAATATTATATAAAATTTGCATGTGGCGGAAATTGGAAGTACTTAAATGGATGAGTACAGCAAAGCATAAGCAAAGGATAAAATTAAGAATTGAAATATAAGGGTAAGTCTACGGGAGGCACCAATTGATGCCAAAATGAGATAACATGTGTTAAGAGATTCAAAAATGACCAACGTAGGAAAACCAAAGCAGATTTGTGGGAACGCTTATCATTATTTGTTTTGGCTTCCTACATTTAGGAATAGATATTTCCAGCTGAAATGACACGGAAAATGAAGTAAGAACGTGATACGCTGCTTGTAGAATATAATATGTGGAAATAAATATTTTGATATAGACATCTTATATACTAAAACGCTAAGCCCTTTTCTTGTCCACCACTTTACTCAAAAACCATATTAGATAATTAAAATATTTTTTCGGAATATTATTAGTATTACGTATGAGATTGTCAAGATATACTTTTGGTACAAAAATTCACTTCCGGTTTTGAGATGACCGGAAGTTAAAATTTACTTTAAGTTTTAGACCCCACAATGTATATATGGATCGAAAGATCTCGTCGAGACAAATCTAAATATGTACTTCCTGTTGCGATCCGACACCGGAAGTGACCCGAAACGCGCATAAAACCTCAAGATAGAGCAAATCTGACACCGGATTCGTGATCAGCATGCAAAATTAACTGCTAAATGATATCCATGTCGACATTTGTTGAACTAAAAATTGCATTCCGGTTTTGAGGTCGACTTCCGGTTTCGTTTTTATTAGTCAAATCAATATAGAATTCAACGTAGAGTTCAAAAATGTAAGTTCACGAAATTATCATTTATAGTTTTTGAGTTATTGATAAAAATATTTTTACTTCCGGTCATTGTATATATTGTATATTTTTCTCGCAAAATAAAAATTTCATTTAAAAAACTCGATGTCGAGTTGGTCCGCTAGTGAAAACTAAAGTGTAGAAGATAACCATGAGCCTTACTGTGAAGTATACTCAGAAAAAATCCTGACGTCAGTAAAATAAAACGAATAATGGAAACAAAAGAGATGAGAATGGAATGAAATTAACATTTTGATTAAATGTAGCAACAGAATAGTAAGATTATCTAAAAACAAATCGCCAAAAATAAGCTCAATTTTAATAAAACATATAATAAAGTATAATCATCGAGCAAAAAGACAAAAGAGGGAATGTAAAGGTAGTGGGGGCAAAAATATTGTTAGACAGGAAATGCAATCTTGACTGAAGAAGACTCTTTCCTTGTTTAAGAAATCAAATTTAGTTGGGTTATGTTATTGCTGATGTTATTGTTTGTCCCAACTGTCACATGAAAGATTATTTGTATTTTCTATTGAAGTTTTTTAACAATTGTTTCACATTTTAGACTATTATTGTTATTATTTAATTAAAACTTTATTATGTTCTAGTGTTAAAAAAAGTGTATTATGTATTAATATTATGTAATATTAATATTATGTAATATAACAAATAAATAGATAAATTAGAACCCCTACACCACTGTATGAATATTGTGAAGTGTCATGAAATTTAAATTTGGCGCATTCGCATTTCCGGATATGTCCGCCATCAGAGGCCACTTTTTTGGTCTCCTTTTCATAACGATTAGATTCCCTCTTTTGTCTTTTTGCTCGATGAGTATAATACATATTACCAATTCAGAGGTGTTTCAGAATCGAAAGATCTAGATCACCGTTACTAAAAGTGTGCCACAAAGCTTCCGATAAGGCTTCGCCGGCAGCTACAATGAGATGAATACATGTATTAAAGTGAAAGAAGATAAAAATAAACTACCAAAACGAAACGCCTACTAATAGATATAAATTTATCAATTTAATATATTGTTATTTAAGTGTTTGACCTATTACACCGAAATACATACGCCACAAATCGCTCCCGGAAAGCAATCGATTTACCTTTCCGTTGGCACGTAGTTCGGAGAAAATTGTCTGGCTGTGCTAAGTGTTTCTGGGGAATTCCAAATGGTACGACGGTTGTGTAATATTAAAGGATGATTGTTTGGCACAGAGAATTAATAAATGAAGAATACGGCAAAATTTACTTGCACCACGATCAGTTTTTTATGTTCGGTTGGGTTGCTCGTAGTAGTTGTAAGGTCTTGTTTTTCGTGCGTGAAAAGATTATATTTGTCACAAAATAAGCCAAATCAAATTAATGTTAAAGAAGAATGGGACGTTGGCTTAAAGGTGTTGCAATAAAAATAAAATCATATGTCAAATTCAGAGCGATAAAAACGAAAGTATGACGAATAATAAAGTAATCTCGAATTTTTCAATTCCTACAGATCACCTCTCTGTATTTTGTGGAGCAAACTTATTCCTAATGTTCATGCGCCGACATTTCTAAACTGTGCATCCCGACTTCAAAGACAAGAGTAAAGCACAGCTACTAAGAAGCCAAAATACTATGACGTATGCGACTCGGCCTGAAAATGTAAAGGCCACGGAGCCGTCGTATTTGGTTAGTTACCGCATTTCCCCAATATCATTAAAAAGTTAATAAATCCATGTATGGTAAATGTAGTACAATGTATGTTATGTGAAGTAAGGACTCTATTGATTTAGTCAGCATGCAGCTAGGTAGAATGGAAAATCTTCTTACTTGTTTCGTTAACAAACTTAACACATTGGTTCACTTTTACTACATGTTAAAAATAGTTATGGTAGGACGATGATGAAGACAAGTTCTAATTATTGTTGACCTTGTTTGCCGTGCACATTCCGATTTTATAGTTTACTATGTAGGTCATTGTTATATAAATATTTTCTGTGTAGTTATTAGATTTGAGCAAGCGATAAAAGGCAATATCGGAGAGGATCAGGCAGGCTTCACGGCAGGAAGATCATGCATAGACCACATAGACACACTGGACCGACTGTTGGAAAAGAAAAAAGCAAAAAATAGAGATATACATTTGGCATTTGTGGACCTGAGAAAGGCGTATGACTCTGTACCAAGGTCAGAACTATGGGAGGCAATGTACAAATAAAAAATACAGACAGCACTCATAGAAGCTACAGAAGCTCTATATAAAGAAAATAAAGTGTCTATTAAAATGAGAACAAGAATCATAGGAGACTTCACCACAACAAAAGGTCTCCTGCAGGGTTGTTCCACATCTCCAACCCTATTCACAATATACTTAGCAAAAGCCTTGACTACATGGAAAAGAAAATGCGAAGGCATGCGAGTCGGTACAGAACGAATACCTATATACGTTAAGCTTAGCAGACGATCAAGTAGTGATTGCACAAGACCAAGACGACCTCAACTACGTGATGAAGAAACTACAAGAAGAATATACCAAGGCTGGCCTAGATATTAACCTCGCGAAAACAGAGTACCTATCTACAAGTGAAAAAGACATAGAAGATTGATGACAACGTAACAATCAAAGGAAAGGATAAATTCAAATACTTGGAGTTTATAATCACGAAAAAGGTACAAGAGGAAGAAATTACACAAAGATTAGGACAAACAAGAATATCAATCCAACAAATTAACATACTTAAGTATGGTGGGATAGACACCTAAATATGATGACAAAAACACAGATTTATAAAACATTAGTGAGAAGTATTATGACATATGGGGCTGAAAATTGGATCATAAACAAGAAAAACAGCAGTAAGATAGTAGCAACAGAGATGGAATGACTGCGAAGATGCTGCAGAGTAACAAGAATGGATAGGAGAAGTAATGACGAAATAAAGCAAAGAACATCAAAAGAAACAGACATACTAACATATATAGAACAAAAAAGACTAAAGTGGTATGGACATGTAAGAAGAACTAGCGACAGCAGATGAATTAGATTTGAGGTTCTAATTAACAGCTAATAAACAGCGTGTGTAGAAAAACCAAAATAAACATATAATTTTTTATGATTTGACTTGTTCAAAACTTATTCCTGTTGCCGTTATAAGTAAAAAGACTGCATCTCTACTGCTGGATACGGTTTCGAGCCGGATTGAATGTCTTGCAGAATACGTAAAACAAGAACTGGTTGCACGACTTCAAAATAACTAATTCGTCTTGCAAATGGATGAGTCGACTGATGTTGATGAATTGGACATCTTGCTAGTAATTGTGCGATATCCATATAGTCATAGTCATAGTCATAGTCATCTTTATTGATCCTTTAAGACATTCAAAATAAATGTATAGGATACGTCACTACAGAATTTGGTATAAAAAACATTAATGTGTATAATACAATATTCACAGTGTAAAAAAAATTGACAAAACATAAAATATATAAAATAACATTTTTACAAGTAAAATATGAAGCTATTGCAGTTTGTCCTCAAGATATTCATTTATAGAATAATATGCTTTTCTTAAGAGTAAATCTTTAACATTTTTTTTAAATTTAGAGATAAGTGGTATTTCTTTCACAGTTTTTGGCAAATGATTGTATAAGGTCAGTCCCATATATCTGAAGCAATTTTGAAATTTGGATGTTCTGTGTTTAGGAACTCGTAAAGATTCAGCACTTCTTGTATTGTAGTAGTGATTGTCTGAATTTACTGGAAATGAATTGATTTCCTCTTTGACATAAAGTAAACATTTATAGATATATAGGCAGTAGAAAGTTAAAATTTGATGTTTAATAAAAACTGGTTTACAAGACTGTTGATAATCCAAATTAAAAATTTTACGGATAATTTTTTTTTGGTTAATGAACACTTTGTTACTATCTACTGAGTTCCCCCACAAAATTACATTGTAGCACATGTGGCTGTAAGCAAGGCTATAATAAACGTTCATTAATGCCGAGATGGGTAGTGTGTTTTTAATTCTAGATATAGCATAAAAAGCTTTATTCAATTTCATGTTCACTGAATTCACTTGCTCTGACCATTTGAGATTACAATCAATGAATACACCCAAAAACTTTGTAGAGTGAGTGGAAGATAACATATTGTTTCTATCGTGGATGGTTAAGATATAGTCATATTTAGATGAGTTGTATGAATGAAAATAAATAATTTGCGTCTTGTCAATGTTTAATATTAGTCTGTTGGTATTACACCAGCGTATAAAGCAGTCAACAACAGTCTTCATTGTCATTTTTAATTCCTCTAGTGTACGTGCAGAGACTATTAACGAGGTATCATCGGCAAACATTGATATTATAAGTGCCCTTATGTGATCTGGTAGGTCATTAATAAAAATTAGGAATAATAATGGTCCCAGCACGGATCCCTGTGGTACTCCTTTATTTGTCGTGTATGGTTCTGAGCTTGATTCTTTCATCTTAACAACACTCTTCCTGTCACTTAAGAAATTTATTATCCATTCTAGAAATATCCCTCTAAAACCAACGTTATATAATTTATTGCGAATAAATGTTATGTCTAAGCAGTCAAAAGCACGTGATAGATCAAAAAATAGTCCTGCCACGTGGTTTCTACTATCTAATTCATCATAAATACGCTCAAACAAGCTGCATGCAGCCGTGAGTGTTGACTTTTTTGATCTAAAGCCGTGTTGGGTTGGAGTTAATAAATTGTATTCTTCTATAAAATTTAACATTCTGTTGTATACAACCTTCTCTATTACTTTTGAAATTATGCTAAGGACAGATACTGGTCTATAATTTGAAATATCATAAGGGGCATTCTTTTTGAAGATTGGAATAACTTTTGCCATTTTAAATATGGATGGAAATTGGCTGGTTGTTATTGAGAGATTAACTAAATGGGATAAAGGAATCGATATATGATCCCTTATCAGTTTTATTATTTTTACAGATATGTTATCAATACCAGTACTAGGCTTATTTTTTAGTTGATCGATTGTATTTTTTATTTCAATTGGAGTTACGGGTAAAAAGAAAAAAAAAAATAGAAAGAAAAAAAAAGAAAAAATAAACATTCACTCGAAGAGGACTTGCTCATGTTCTTATCGTTGACTACTGACACAATCGAAAAAGAAATTTTTAATACGGTTAACATAGTTTTTTTAGAAAACTAACTCGACTGGAGGAAAACTCGCTTCCGAGGAAAGCGAAATGTGGGAAGACGAAGAATATCCTGGCTTAAGAACTTAAGGGAATGGTTTGAATGTAGTAATGCAGAACTTTTCAGAGCGGCAGTCAACAGAGTCCGCATAGCCATGATGATTTCCAACCTTCGATAGAAGATGGAACACAAAGAAGAAGAAGAACTCGACTGGAATTATTGCATCGATATTTGTACCGATGGAGCCAAGGTAATGACAAGTAAAATATGACAGGGTGATCTAGATTATAAAACTCTAGAATCTACAACAGATAAATGATGCTATGATGTATTTACTATCATTTTATATCGAGTTGAGATTTGACAATGATAATAAAAGTTTGTCAATAACAGTAACACTTCGAAATGTGTATATACAATGTAGAGAAAGGGACCAGTGTTAACAAATCTAGAGTTACAAAGTAAATAGGAACAAAAACTGAAAAGGCAATATAAAAAGTATCTTCTTTTGATCTAAGCTTTTTATATATTTATACCCAACCGAATAAAAAAGATGGTCCAAAACATTTGTCAACCGATATTATCGTAGTTCAAGTGGAAATTCAGTCGCAATTGTAGACAAGCTCTCTAAAAACAAGTGCACGATTCTGTCCGGTGATTAACAATTGTTTCTTCCCTCCGGTGGGCACGTGCCACCCCATCTGTTTCGTCGGAAGTTTGTGCAGCCAGATGTGTCGGCAGATGTTTAGAAGCCAGAACTGTACCTATATATAACTACTTCCACAGGCGTCGAATGTATTATTTTTAAATTTATGAACGTATCTAATTTCAAATGCTACGTGCAATTTCTAAGACTTCCTAAGCGGATTACCTGGCTGCAAAAATAAGGGAGGAAAATATGGTAGGCAATTGGGAGGGGAGAAGAGACATATCTATTACGAAATCAATACTAATTTTAGCAAATGAGTAAAATATTTGTTTGGTTTGACAGCAAACCAAAAGAATGCGTGCACATCATACTGGTGTTAAAATAGATAAAAAATACAAAAATTTAACTAAGCTTATGCGTAGTAGCTTATTTTTTAAGGGCGCTAAAAAAATACACAATAGACATTTTTGTACATGGGAAGATGGGAAAAAAACAGGAGTAATCACAAAAAACGAATATGTAATTATGTACAGTGGAGATAACAAACAAGGCAAGATGGAGTGGGGTTTTGCATACTTAAATAAAAATCTCACAAACAGCATATCAAAGCTCAATCCGATAGACGGGAGGATCGACACACTGAGACTAAAAATGGAAAAATACTATATAACATTAATAAATATATATATGCTCCAACAGAAACATCCAATCCAACAGAAAAAGATGAGTAATATGAAAACATAAATATAGCAGGCGACGAAATACCAAAAAAGACATGCTGTTAATACTGGGAGACGCAAACGCACAACTGGGGAAAGAAGGATACTTAAAAGACCTAATTGGAAACGGAAAAGGTACTATACTCGAAGACAACGGCCGCAGAATTTGTCAACGCGCAGCAATACTAAATATGACTTTCCTATCGACAGATAAAAGAACTGATGACGGAAATAAGGGCACACAAGAATAAAAACGAACAACAGTACAAAAAAATTAACAAAACAATCAAACAGAAAATCAAAGAAGCTAAGGAACTGTGGCTATCAGAAAAGTGTGAAGAAATAGAAAGGTTAGATAAACAATATGACAGTTTTAACATACACCGGAAAATCAAAGAGAGAGCTGGCATATACAAGAAGAAGGGTATCGGAAATATCATGGATAAAAATAACAAGATAGTAACGGAATGTACAGATAAAATAAACAGATGAGACGAATACATAAAAGAGCTATTCGAAGACGACGAGAAAATTGAGGTCAATGAACCAAGAGGAAGAAATGAGCCACTAATCACCAAAGACGAAATTGAGAAATTGTTAAAACGTATAAAAAATGAAAAGGCCATGGGACCAGATGAAATACCTACAGAAATCTTAAGAATATTAACAAAAAATCTTTTGGGCACACTAATAGAATTATTTAATGGCATTTATTATACGGGAGAGATTCCGAAAGAATGGTTAATATCAATATTCATTCCAATACGAAAAAAATCAAACGCAATGAAGTGTGAAGAGCACAGGACAATTAGCTTGATGAACCATATTCTATTACGAGTGATACACGAACGTATCTATAAGAAGCTAGATGATAGAATAGCTGAAAACCAATTGGGATTCAGAAAAGGCTTTGGCACCAGAGAAGCATTATTTACTAAACAAAAACTAATCGAACGATGTCGAGATGTCAATTGCGACGTATTCATATGTCTAGTCAACTTTGAAAAAGTTTTCGACAAAGTCCAACACCGAAGAATGGCAAAAATACTGCAGAACACAGAATTAGATGACGAAGACATAAGAATCATTGCCAATCTATACCGATATCAGAAAGATAATACGAATAGACCAACAAAAATCGAAAGAAATGCCTATAAATCGTGGAGTAAGACAAGGATGTGTGTTTTCCCCTTTACTTTTTAATATGTGTTCAATTTTTTCACATGCGAAAAATCATGTCATTTTTTCGTTGTATTACTAGCTACCATTCTACCACAATTTTACAATTATTTCCCGTTCTCCGACCCTTCCTACTCACATTTTAACCCCACTCCATTAGAAATAAAGACAGTTGTAAGATAGCAAAGAAAGTCACACTCTCTTCCCTGTTGTCTCTCGATGGTAACGGACACTCTCTCTTGACTGCTGACTGTTGCTAGAAACAGTCGTCCTCTCTTTCGTCTGCTGACTCCTACTAGGCAGACGTAGAATCTCTCTATCGCTATCTATCGCTTGGTACAGACTTACCACGCTTTTTCTCCACTCTAATTATCTCTCTCGCTTATAGTTACGCGAAAAATACCGAAAATACTATTTAAATCCTGTATAGACGAAAAATGTGCTCTATATCGTGATCTAAGTGTTAGTACCGCGAAACACGTGTTCATAAACCGGTAACCGGACAGTTTCCCCGTATGAAGAACAACCGCGACTAAAAGCCTCTAAATATCGCGAGTGTGTGTATGTGCAGCAGAAGAATTGGTAAGACTTTGTATAAACATAATTTGCTATAATCTGTGTAACCTTTTACCACATATCCTAATTTATTTGAACCAGCCCTATGTAATACAGACCTCATCAACTGAAATTATATTCATAATTTCACATATGTACACCCTTTTTGTACAATATGTATTCAAAAGAATTGTTTAAAGAGACATTAGAGGACGTAAATGAAGGCATATATATTAACAGAGCACTTCTGAATAATCTTATATAGATACGCTATATAGATACGATATAGTATCTTAGATACGCAGATGACACAATACTCCTTGCAGACAGCAGAGAAGGACTACAGATCTTGGTTGATCGCATTACCCAATACTGCGGTAGGTATGGAATGGCACTGAATACAAAAAATAATGGTGGTAAGCAAGAACAGGATTGAGGAAGACAATGTTTATGCTAAAGGAAAACTTTTAGGGAGGGTGCACAGATATCAGTACTTAGGTTGCGAACTAAATGAATTACGAAAATAAAACAGCGTATTGAGACAGCTAGAAGTGCTTTTAATAAGATGAAAGCAATATTATGCAATGGAAAACTCATAATCGAAATTAGAACTAGGGCATTGAGATGCTACGTGTTCTCTGTCTTGTTGTATGGAGTTGAGGCCTGGACAATTACAGAGGCGACAGAGAAAAAATTCATTAACTTTGAAATGTGGTGTTATCGAAGAATGTGGAAAATATCTTGGACACAACACATAACAAATGCGGAAACGCTACGAAGAATGAAAAAAGATAAAGAAATACTCAACACTATAAAGAAAAGAAAAATAAGCTACTTTGGTCACATACTAAGAAACGAGAAATATGAATTAATGCGGCTGGTCATACAAGGGAAGGTGGAAGGCAAAAGAGGACCGAGGAAAAGACGCACGTCCTGGTTGAAGAATCTGAGACAATGGAGTGGGAAAACGTCAATAGAACGTTTCAGAATCGACAAAATTTGAGCAGCCAAGAAAACATAAAGCAACCTGGAGACATCCATCTGACAGTGAAAATGAAATCGACCACATCCTAGCAACCAAAGAGTTAGTAGTACCTACAAAAACTACTTCAAATGGAAAAAGATATCAAGCTAAAACAAACTCTAATAAATGAAATCCAGAAGCATTTCTGATTACACACACACTCGCGGTATTTACAGGCTTACACTAAGATCAAGAGATAGAGCATATTTGCTTTTGTTATCTTTACGATTCAATAAAGGATTCGCGGTATTTTTCGCGTAACTATTAGGGCGTCTGTTGCTAGTAGCAGTCAACAGTCGAGAGAGAGTCTTTTTCGTTTTCTATTTTAAAACTGTCTGTATTTCTAAGGGAGTGGGGTTGAAGTGAGAGTAGGAAGGGTTGTAGTGGGGGTAATGATGTTAAAATTGAGGTAGAGAATGATAGGAATTAATACAGCGAAAAGTATGACATGGTTTTTCGCATGTGAAAAATTTAACAGGGATAGTATACAAATAAGCAGATTATGACATTTGCTTGCTGGTTATAGTATAGATTTTGTATAATTTTTATCTAAAGTCTTGTCGATTATATGTTATAATGTACGAAGAATAGAATTTTTTTATATGAATGTTAACACCGCCGTGAATAGCTTTGTAGTGAGTCTCTCCTCTTCGGAAACAACTTTAACGTTTTCATCAGTATAATTAGTTTATTTATCTTAAACACAATATCATAAACTAGTTGTGAAGCTATTTTCTTGTGGCATTTTAGTGCAATTTACTACTTTTGATGGGAATAGGCCACATTTTAAGTTTAAAATATGTCTATCTTTGACGTTTTTTAAATGTTTTGTATTTTGAAAACGATTTCCGAAGTAGAAATCGAAACCTCAAAATAAACTTATTTTAAATAAAAAATGGTAAATCATAAACTAGAACAAAAAAACAAAAAACAGTTAAGCAAAAGATAATAATAAATGAATATTAACGGCAGAACACAAAAGCAGCCAATTATATAGTCTCACCTTAAATTGTGCGGTATATGAATTAATTACACCACCTGTGAACTTGGTTAATCCAACTGGGTAGAATAGTGTTTTCCAAATTTATCTACCTTTCTATTTTTAATCTGCTACTCCTCAATTTACGAGCCGACACTGTTTATAATCAATTAGAAATTCAATTTAAAAATTTTTAATAAAACCTCAGTACAAATTAATGAAACAAAACATAAAACGTTACTTGGTTTTACTACAAGACTAGCAGGCATCACAATATTCACAGCTAAAAATAATATAAATAAGATTAATTTAAAATTTTATATCTTACGAATACACTGCGCGTCTTTTGAAGTAAATATTTTGATTATCCCTATATAATTTGTTTTAAAATAATTTTTTTATAAAGTTCTAGTAAAATCTCATCTTTACGATTTGTCCGGTACTTATTTATTCGGTAAAACCATCCAACAAGTATGGGTTCGTCTTAAACAACTGTTTAATCATAGTGATCCACAGCCATTATAAAAAGCGTTCTGAGGCTTTAGAGAAGAATGGCAAGCTTAGGCTGGTTAATGGAAGGGTACTCTGTCCTGAGATCGAGAAATCGGTCTCAAAGGCGGATGAACCAGGAACCAGAAGGCCAGAAATACAGAAGGCCACGGGAAACCACTGTAGTAAAGGCTCACAAAAGCATCTCTAGTACAATCATCATGGCTAGCACTAACCAAATGAGTAACCTTACTGATCATGGGCCGCGGAAACCAAGATCCGGCAGGGGAAGTAAATCACAAGTTAGCCACAGGGCTTCCCACGTTGTAAGCCAGCGAAATCCCTGTGATGTAAATAATGGAACACTAAAAAATATCACAAAAGGAAATATGAGAATTGCAACATGGAACGTACAAAGCTTACTACAATCAGGTAAAGTAGATAATACTGCGATAGAGATGGAAAGATTAAATATCGAAATTCTGGGAATAAGCGATGTACAATGGCCAGGGTCTGGAAAACAACGGACTATAAACGGAGCTATATATTATAGTGGATATTTTGATAGAACAAACCGATATGGTGTGGCCATAATGGTAAGCAAGGAAATAGATAAATCCGTACTTGGTTTCACCCCGCTTTCGAATCGCATCATAATGCTACAAATTAACACCAATATGGGAAAAAGGAATGTCATTCAAGTATATGCACCAACAGCTGACAAGGAGGAACAAGAAATAGAAGACTTCTACGAGCAATTGGAAACAATAATGAAAACAACAAAAAAACGTGAAGTTCTGAAACTAATGGGTGACTTCAATACCAAAGTGGGCAGAGGAAGAGTTATGTTGGAATGTATGGATTGGGAGAGCGAAATGAGTGTGGTGAAAGGCTCATTCAGATGTGCCAAACAGAAGAACTGGTAGTTATGAATACAATGTCTAAATTACCAAATCGCCGGCTCTACACGTGGAAAGCTCCTGGAGACAACAAAGATAGAATTATAAGAAATTAGATAAATTATATCTTGATAAGGAACAGGTACAAGAACTCTATTACAGTAGTGAAGACTTACCCTGGAGCAGATGTAAACTCGGACCACAACCCAGTAGTAGCAAACATGGATGTAAGATTGAGAAAACCATTAATGAAAAGATCTAGACCACAAATATACATTGATAAATTAAGAGAACCAAATACATACCAAGAAACTCGAAATAAAATAAAGCAGAGTATCCAAGAAATAAAACAACAAAATAAGAACACTACAGATATTGAAACAAAATGGAAAAATATAAAGAACACAATAGAGACTGTGGAACGGAAAACATTAACAAAAAGCTGCCAAACAAGAATGGATGACACAAGAACTTCTCGAAAAGATGGACGAAAGAAGAATACATAAAAACAAAAATAAAATTAAATATCAAGAAAATAATAAACAAATAAAACAAGCTAAGGAAACATGGATGTCCATTAAATGTCAAGAAATTGAGGAATGTGAGGCAAGGTATGACACTTTCAACACCCATAAGAAGGTTAAAAAAATGATTTTAGGAAATCGTAACAAACCAATCGGGGTATTAACAAATGCAGATGGTACCACTATAACTGAAACGCAAGAAAAATTACGTAGATGGAAAGAATACATTGAACACCTATTTTATGACCAAAAAGTAGAACAATCAGAAGTTAACGGAGAAATCACGGGACCAGAAATAATGAAAGAGGAAGTTATTTATGCCATAAAACACACAAAAGGTAGAAAAGCTCCAGGACCCGATAATATACCAATTTAACTATTGAAGATAATTGATGAAGGTAATATTGATGTCTTGGTAGACCTTTTTAACTCCATATACAAGACGGGACACATACCCAAAGAATGGCTTCTCTCAAATTTTGTAACGCTTCCAAAAATCACAAATGCTAAAGATTACAATGACTATCGGACAATTGCATTGATGAGCCACACATTGAAAACCTTCCTTAAAATCATAATTAACAGAATCCACATGAAATTAGAACAAGATATAAGTGATTCACAGATGGGTTTTAGAAAGGGTCTTGGAACTAGAGAAGCATTATTCGGAGTCAATGTTCTGACACAACGATGTCTGGATATGAATCAGGACATATATGCTTGCTTCATAGATTTAAAAAAAGCTTTTGACGGAGTTCAACATGAAAGCTTTTAAGTATTCTTAAGACCAAAAACATAGATAGTAGAGATCTACAAATTATATCGAATCTGTATCAAAATCAGAAAGTAAGAATAAGAGTCGAAGGAGAACTGACAGAAGAAGTAAGTATACTTAGAGGAGTTCGACAAGGGTGCATAATTTCACCACTCTTATTCAACGTCTACAATGAAGTGATATTTCAAGAAGCTTTATTGGATATTGTGGAAGGTATTTTGGTCAACGGAAATAGCATTAATAATATTAGATATGCGGACGATACGGTCATATTTGCAAGTGACATGGAAGATCTGCGGTACATAATACAACATGTATACAATGCATGTGAAAGGTACGGACTGCAAATGAATCTCAAGAAAACGAAATCAATGATATTCTCAAAAAAATCACAAAATGTAGATAACCTGATCATCAATAATAGAACGATCGAAAGACTAACAACATATAAATATTTAGGAACGTGGCTAACCGAAGATGGAGATCAAACAAAAGAAATCAGATCTAGAATAGAAATGGCAAGAAACACGTTCAGAAAATTGAAGAACTTACTTTGCAACCGTAACCTTAATCTAGAGATCCGCACAAGAATGCTACGTTGTTACGTTTTTTCTACTTTACTATACGGCATGGAAGCGTGGACAATAAAACAGTCTGAAATCAAAAAATTAAACTCCTTTGAGATGTGGTGCTACAGGAGAATCCACAGAATATCGTGGACTGAAAAAGTAACTAATATAGAAGTGTTACAAAGAATGAAGAAAGAATGTGAAGTCATAAACACTGTTAAAATTAGAAAGATTCAATATCTGGTTCATATAATGAGGGGCGAGAAGTACGTATTACTTAATTTTGAATTAACCTAAATTAAAAATTAAAATAGCGATGATGATTTCCAACCTCCGATAGAAGAAGGAACCTGAAGAAGAAGAAGGCAAGCTTAGGATCAACAGTTTATACAATTACTGGTTCTAAGTATGCCTAGATGAGTACAGGCCATTTTAAATTGCATAAATGTCTTGGGTCAGCCTTTATTTATAAAATATATTTATGAAAAGTTGTTTCATACTGTCTTGTTTTATTTTGATTTTGATTTTATTCTAATTCTTAATTTCCAAAGACGCGCCGTGTAGGTATATAAAAAATTCAGTATAAAAGGTAAGATTCAAGTGTAAAGTAAAATACAATTAAGAAACAATATCTTTGATAGAAAAGAACATGATAAGATCAAATATAGACGAAGTAACATAGGAAACAATATAAAACCGCTGAAATTTTTGAAATGACTGATAATAAATGCACAAAACTATAATAGATACATTAAGGCGGCAGTCTTCAATAAATGCTGTAAAGCATACAAACGCGACATGTGGCGTAACGCTGTACGCGGCATACGGCCCTTATTGGATACAACCGTCTTATATAACAAATAATAGACGAGGTATCTTACTGTCTTACTTCCAGCAATCAGCAAGATTGCGGAAAAAGTCAACCTCAGCATAATCCAGGCAGAATCAGACCAGCTAGAACTAATCCCAGAAGCTCAGTTCGGCTTCCGAGTTGACCAGTCCAGCGAGCTACAAATACTTAGATTAAGTACATAGCAGCCGAATTCAACAATAAACAATACACAGGAGTAGCCCTCCTGGATGTAAGCAAAGCATTCGATAGAGTCTGGCATAAAGGGCTAAGTAGTAGCCATGATATTTGGTTGCGACCTACTACTCTCTTGCATTCAATCTTTCCCAGGATGATTAGTTGAGGGATTGCGTATTTTTTTCCTCTCAGAATATGGCCGAGGTATTCAATTTTTCGTACCTTGATCCAATTGAGTAGTTCTCTCTCAGTATTTGCCTTTCTTAACACTTCCTCGTTTCTCACCCTATCTGTCCATGGTATGCGGAACATTTTTCGCAACGTCCACATTTCGAAGGTACAACTTATTAATGGAAGGTACTCTTAACGTCCATGTTTCCATGCCGTATAACAATATGGACCATACATAGCATTTAACCATCCTTTAGCGGAGATTGAAGGAAAGATTGCGGTTACATAGTAGCGGTTTAAATTTGATAAAATTTGATAAAATCAAGCAAGCAATTCAGATTAGCGGATAAGTCACAAGAAGATAGCAGGAATAAATTGCCTAACGCTAACCTGCATTGATCGGTTAGGGAACCATGGTACCCAGAACTCCCACTTGAAGAGAATTTATCTGATAGTGTGCCCCTATCACGCATCAGAGTACTACATTGAAGCATTAGAGGAGCATTGGAACGCGGTGGAGTGATTCCTGTTCTTACACGAATTAATACACCTCGCTCCAATGAATTGTAACACCCGAACGGCATTTCGAGGGGTCTACAAGTCTCAGGCTGGGTTCAATTAAATTGCTTGCTTGCATGTTTCTTATTGTACACTGATACAGACACAACGTACGACGTAACTATACGCAGCTTACGGCGCTTAAAGGAAAATTATTTCAGAAATCCAGTCATTTGCCACAATCTGACAGGGTTTAAATGCCACGACGATAATGAATATGATGACAAGTTATTGGAATTATACAATTATCTTTTGAAACTCTCGATTTTATACAACTAAGAACAAGTTAAATAATACTTCTTAATAATAACAATAATACAGTACCTACCAAACTACTTGATTTTCCCTAGTTGCAAGTAATTGGAATAAGTTGTAGATAACAAATAACTGTGTACATATATAATACTTCCAATAAATAACATATAAAGAAATATACAGGGTTGGGATAAAGTATGGAACCAACTAAATATCTTTGAAACAAAAAAGACGTTATTCATAAAACTTAACACACAAGTATAATGACGCATAGCGCATCTGACGCCATATTTTTTGTTGTTACTCTACTTTGGGTTTCACCCTAAATCCCCTTAACTTTTTAATTAAATGGGACACCCTTTATATTTTTGCAGATTTTAAAGGAACTTGTTATTCTTAGTTCATACATACCAAGTCTGAGAGAAAAACTTTGCTAAAACGAGTAATAAATCACTTTATATGTAAAGAATAGGTAAATTTATTTTCTAAGACCAATGCGACTAATAATTTAAAAAAAAATCACTTCAAATATTCAAAGTTCTCGCAAAAGTTCACGTCCTCACAATAATGTGTATATTATTAGAAAACAGTGAGCAAGTAATTTAGTAGGTAATGCAATTCCTGTAACTTTTAGCTTAAACAGTTAAAGCTGTTTAACAAATTAAACATACCTGCCCTTTCACAGATTCTCCCTACACGTACACATAAATTTAACATCCTTTGGATCAACCACTTTCCTAAAATTTTCCTTTTAAATAGAAAACTTGCTATTTGGTCATTATTAATATACATATAAAGTATCAAATTGATACTATCTCTCAAGCCGTTGATCAGTCTCGGATTCAATGTGACTTTCTCCAAGAAAAATTTTTGAATGTTTTATTTTATTTATACTCATATTTAAGCTTTGGTTTATAAACTGAATGTCGGTATCATCTAAAGGAAGAGATCGAAGACTGGGAGCGTAAGGAATACTTTTGTTCGAAAATTCATCTAGGACAGCTATTCTTCCACATTTTGCTGGACGGCTAGCCCTAAACGAAAAAATAGTAGGTCTTACTTAAATGTTTAATAAAATCATTTATATTTAAAATAATAAACAGCGACTATTATAGTTGGATCGCAATAAAAAAAGTATAAATTAAAAAGAAATCGATCCTTTAATGTTTTGCGGTAAGTTTTTTTTTGTGGTAATTGGTTTAAGGCGGCCAATTGTAACTCTGACTATAATAGATACAGAAAAACTGATAACAGATTAGGATTCAGCATAAAAACATATATATATATATATATATATATATATATATATATATATATATATATATATATATATATATATATAGGAAAAAATTATGCAACTGGAAATGTTTATTTACGGTCCCAATAAAACTAGAAAAATGACATTGACTCGTTAACTATAATGGCTTTATTATCCTGCTCTTAGGGTTGACACATTTGCATCGGTCACACCGAGCAGTGACTTTATGGATAGTGATTTTTAAAAACAAAAAATCAGCGGAGTTTAGCAATGGAATGATTAATAGATAGAACATATTGAATCATACAAACATTTTCTTATCAATTCAATGAAAACTGAAATATTATGAAAGAGGTTCATACAAGTACCGAAAAGGCAGCATTATCAGCCAGAATGAAACCAGTTTATCTGCTAAGCATTTTATTTCACAGCCTAGAAGTGTTGTATCTGACTGACCTATGTGAAAGAAACCAGAGATATTTGAGATGAGTTGTAATTGGACAATTCTTATTATCCGGTGTAATGTTAATTTTAATTTATTTAACTAACACTAACACTAGAACACGAATGAATTTATAAAGTTTTTTTTATTTAATCGCACAAATATCTTTAAATGACTAACTGTAAAATTTAAATTTCTCATTTAATTTTCGCTTCACTCTTCGAAACGCTTCCAGAACCCAGTGGAATTTTCTCGGCGGCGTTATAGCTGTAGATCGAATCGTCGATCAAGAGCATAGTATGTTCAATAATATGAGCGTAGCCAGGGCTTGGCGTAACATTGCCAACTCCTTAAGAGATTGTTCCTTTTGGAACCTTGTCGGGAGTGGAACTGAATGCTGGTATCGTTAACTGGGCTTTCCTTTACAACCCCCAACTGTATAAAAGTAGCAAGTGACGCCACTTCACATCGGTAACTATGCGGATCGCAACAGATTAGTACCTGGACTTTGATGTCTTTAAAGACTTCCTCTACCATATTTTGTAAAACCCTCCAATTCAATTGGTGGCATTCTAGCTTTGGCCTGGCTAATTTTTGAACGTTGCACTCTAGCACGTGCTCCTTCAATTATTGAAGAAATGTTTCCCGTACATCTTGGAAGGTGGGTTGGTCGTGGGCAATGTGTTTTGTTACCACATAGAAAATGTAACGTGATACATCTTGGAGTTTCAAAACTTTTCCGATTGCTGGTAGTTGGCATTGAAGTTTTGCAACTCGGCCAAACTTCCTTCGAAAGATGGATGTCAATCATTGTGCGTCTTTAATACTGACCTGACTGACTGAATAGTGTGGACCAGTGGGTAATTATCTAGAAGTGCGAGTAGATATTTCTTTTATTCAGTAGTAACACCATATCTTGCTGTACTGGTACCTCCATATGCCACCTTAGGGTGCTTACTATGAACTTCGTACATGTCTCATTTCACCACAATTCCGGCACCCTATAGTCCTTGTTTTCTTGTATGCCTTTCATTAGATTAACAATCTGGTCAAATTTGTGTTCATCTTATTTCTCTTTTACAGTCCTAACTTTACTGTATCCGCCAGAGGCCTGCGTATCTGATTCGTGTTCAAGGCTGCAGCAAAGACATCGACCAACGTCTTATAATGAGCTAATCGCAATGTTCTTTGCATCACGAAGACCATCAATAAATGTTTGAATAGCAAACTTTTCCATCACGTCTTCAGGAGCTGTTGGATAAGTATACCACACTAACCTGGCAATATCTATCTCTCATACTTAAAGTGCCTCGCCTCGTTTATGTCTTCGATTTTTGAACTGTGACTGGTAGACATACTTCAAGTGTTCGTGACCAAATCACATGTTTAGTCTTTTCTTAAATTGTTCGAAATCATTTGTCTCCTCTACGGCTATAGTCTGAAGGCACCTCCTCGAAAAAGAACAGTTTGGTTTACAGCCTTTTCTTTTTGAAACATCCATTCGTTCTTGCAGATGATTCCAACTATTTCATGTAATTATTCCACGAAGATTTTCTGTCGAAAATTGGGACTTTAACATGAATAGAACCTCCATTCCCTTCAAATGTCGGCCTTGGCTCCAACTTACATTTCGTCTCCTCGTCTTTTGTCTCTACTGTAATTGATCGAATTCCTCTGACTGCTGTCCTTGCTTCCTCCATCTTCTTTTCAATATCTTTTATTTTTCTTCAAAAGTCGAAATATTGGCAGTAACTTAGTTTTCCAATGAAGATATTTTATCGCCAAGAGAAAAAATCTCAGAAGTGATCTTAGAGATTTCCAAAGAAATGTTAGCAGAAATTTTGCTTTCCAGAGAAGAAAAATCGTTAGAAACTATATGTTATAAAGAAACAATATAGAAACTTTGAAAATGACGGAAGAAACTTTCGAAATCGACGAAACGACATCAGCATGCTTGTCCTCAAATACATACGTTTCCGGATTAAAGACCTTTTCTTCTAGGGCGTTCTTCAGCCGTTGTACTAATTCAGACATTTTTCTGAAAGAATTTAATTCTCCATCTTCCAATTCTCGTCGTAAAGCGGTCACTTTTAAATCGTCAAGTCTCGTATTCATTTTTCATAGAATTTATTTAAATATCCTACTTATGGCACCAATGTAATGTTTATTTTAATGTATTTAAAGTCTTCTAACACTAAAACATGATGAATTTATAATGTTTATTTATTTAACCGTACAAAAATATTTTTTATACTTAGCTCCATAAGTTCTAATCTCCCTTATATATAATCGCCTCACTCTTTGAAACGTTTCCAAAACCCAGTGGAATTTTCTCGGCGTCAGGACAACGATAGCTTCTCAGAACATCGCGAAGGTTCGATCAGAAGCGTAGCAAGGGCTGGCGTAATATGTAGTTTAAATACAGTAAGAATCGAGAAAATCCTTATCAGAATAGATAAAAAAGTTGTAGTTTTCCTTCTTATACAACAACGGAAGCTGGCTTATTTTGGCCACATTTTAAATACGAACTGTTAAAATTTTTTATACATAAAAATTACGAGTGAAAGAGAGATCTTCGTCAATTGTATGACACTTTAAAAAAGCAGTAGATACCGTTCGAACTGAGTTAATGTTAGCCAATTCATGATGAGAACGCGGTTGTTAAAGAAGAATGAGTTACGTATTTGTGTCAAAAGTGTCCGAGTCAATCAATGCATTAGTTTATACAATGTTTTTAACTCTAGTTGCTATTAACTATAGACATAAAAAAAGACTGTGAATCTCATTGATAATCCTTTAGAGCTATAAGGAGATTCCATAATTTTTAATTAATAGTATTGTAACAACTAAATACCTGAGTAAATTGTGAACTCCAATATCATTTAACCTTGCTTGAACTTCTTCACTAGGATGTTGCATATCTGTAGTATACAATTTTGTTTTGATATGATCTAGGTCGATTTCCATGGATGAACAAATTTTTGTGCGGAATATTGGAATTACTTTCTCAGCTACCTTAAAGAAAGTTATATTTTAAGAACATGATTAATAAGCATTCCTTTATCATGAGATTCAAATACTAGAGCTGATGGAAAGCCAGATATGGAACCCGAAAAGTCAAACTAGTTTTGCTACGGTAGTGTTCCCGGTATTGACAGCATTTGGAATATAATTAAGTTCAGAAATTTATGTAAAGGATCACGCAAGTTCCCTGTGCGTACTCATAATTATTGTAGGGCTAATCTAACATGGTCATCGAAAATCCCCCTTCTTAGATGAAAATTGAATCCCTCATAGAATATTTCAATTATTAATTTACTTGTATACCAGTTTCCGAACGAGTGAGATGTTCCAGCATGGAGCCGGTAAGTTCATTCTCTTATACTTTTCATCTATCTTATGACTTTACTTATATTATCCACCTATATTGTACCTATCTCGCTAGTTTATGTAAATTACTACTACTATTATCATTATAGACCTTAATGTCAATTATGTTTGCCACGCGGTCTTGTCGCTATTGTTATTGTAATTGAGATTGCCTGTCGCTTAATGTGACACGTATTTTGTCTTTACTTGTTGCAATTAAATTGCGTGGTTATTAGCGCCCATCTGCAATCACAACCATCCTCTTTATCTGTAGAGGATGGTTGGGAAAATCGCCCGATCCCAATTGTATGAAAACCGCCTGTTTGATTACCTGGTCGCAGATATCCACCCCGGTATTTTGTAAGTACCTTTGCCGCTTTATCTGTCAATCCTAAGCTGAAGTGTTTTATGATTAGAGACACTATTGATCCCAATTTCAGTGATTTATAATATTTATAATAGTTTATTTTTCTCTTTGACGAGGCACAATTAATAATATAAGTACGATGATAATTAGCAATTGCCATGTTAATAGCCAACGTTCGCAACGGACAGGGCACTTGAAGAAGAAGAAGATAATTAGCAAAAGAATACTTGTAATAATATTTACTGTATAGTTTATATGAATATATTTGTCTTATTTACTTGTATTTATATACCATTACGTGTTATGAAGGTTGAACAATTATTAAATTCATTTAGTGGATTTCAGAATAATTTTAAAATAACCATTGGCATAACTAGTTTTTAAAATATTTCTTTTTAATCTCTTCAGAATATTACCGTTGCATTTAATTTTTGCATATACAGTACGGTCGCGTCACGATGCCGATCATCCGAACAAACCGTTTTTCCGATTCCGTTTGGATTACCTATGACTTTTTTATTGGGAGAAGAAAAACTGCAAAACACAATGAAAATGACTGAAAATGCTTTATGTATATTAATAAAATAATATATTATACAAATATATATATATATATATATATATATATATATATATATATATATAAACTAAGGTACACTCGGAGAGTGGTGGGTTTTTCGGTCAAAGTGGAGAAATAAAAGACAAAGAAGATGGCTACTTCATCTATTTATTGAAGACGTTTCGCTTTCTGCTCAGAAAGCATCATCAGTTCATCTAAAAAGAACAATATGAAACCAAACATCCATAGAGAAGTTATAACCAAAGTGTGTTACCTTACAAAGACATGTAGCAGTCAGTGATGTTAAAAATATGAAAAAGCTTACAAAGCTGGACATTCAGAGTTAACGTTGTATATAGTTATATACATCTTCCGTTTCTTCATTTTGAATGGCCCTTACAATTTCTTTACCCTTGAGCATTCCTTGGGTGTCAATTTCTTTGTCACAGCCACCGTATGCCCATTCTCGGACCTCAAATTCAGTCATTATTGTCGTGTTGTCCTGAGCCAGCTGAGCAACAAGGTGGCTTAAAATAATGTCTTTTTCATTGAATGAAGAGTCGTCAACAGCCACTAAGTTTGGGCTCAAGTTTTTCCAAGAAAGTTGAATCAAACGTTGTGAAATGGATGACCAACAATTTGCCAAATTGAAAACGACGTCCTTAAGATTAACTATCTTCAAAGCTACTACCAGATCCGTTCCACTTTGCTCGTCAGCAAGAATGTTAGAGAGTAAAGCTTTTCGATAGCGCAGTTTTGTGTTCTGGATGACATTCTGGTTCATTGGTTAAATCATAGCTGTCGTGTTGGGTGGTAAGAACGTGACAAAAATTTTACCATCTTCACTACGAAGTTCATCAGCGGATAGATGACCAGAGCAGTTGTCCAGCAGCAACACTGCCTCCTGAGGGAGGATCACACGTGCGAGATGACGACGAACATCAGGGACGAATTCAGTTTTGAACCAATCCAAGAACAAATCTCTTGTCACCCATGCACTTTTTTGCCCTCTATACCATACGGAAGATTAACAGATTTGAATGCAGGAGACTTGTCAGCCGTATCCGCAACAAGCAAACGAAGTTTGTGAGTCCCTAAAGCATTTGCACAAGACTCTTTCATAATTTTTCGACCAGGAGCGTTCTTTTCTTGAGATGACACCAATTTGTGGTCTGGTAATATGCGCCAAAATAACCCACTTACATCTACATTGTAAATTTGCTCAGCTGTCAAATTGTTTTAATCACAAGTTCTTTAAATTCAGTTCGGAAGGCTTCGATGCCGTCGGCATTACTCGAAAGTTTCTCACCCATAATTTTAAGATGTCTAACCCCATGACGTCGTTTGAAGTTGTCCAACCAACCCTTACATGCGGTCCAAATCTTGGTGATTAGGTGATATTTCACGATGGAAATGACGGGCTTTTTCACACAACATTTCACCACTCACAGGAACATGCTTTCCCCGCTGTTGTAGGAACCACATGGACAACGCACTTTCTACCTTCGGATATTCGGGGGGTTTGATGGTTTTCCTCTTTCCTGGACCGCTTCTCGTTTCGCCGACGAACTTTTCGATCTTTTCTTTGTTCTTCTGAATGTCCGTAATCAACTTGAGAATTTTGGTCTTTTGTTCGATAATCAAAGTCACGTGTTTACGTGGAGCAATCGTGATACGAAAGCATAAACAGAACTAAATAATATTTAGGTTGGCAAGGAAAGTAAAAACCGATGTTCGTCATTTTGATTCATGTCGATTTATGTCGATTCAATCGTGGGGGACGCAGGGGGGAGTCGCGCGACTAACGCGACCGTACTGTACATCGTAAATTTTATTAAATATTTTACATGTATTTGTTATTTGTTTTTATAATGTTACATTATTTCTTGTTTTAAGCATATACTTCTCGTTGTTTTTTTTACTATCGTTTTACTTTAAGAATATTCATAGTTTTGTTTGTTGTCATATTTTTTACATCATATAACTAATTTTGTTCAGCGCATTATCTTTTTGAAGTTAATCAATATAACACTTTTAGATCAAACGTTTATTCTTTTATTTCACGACATACGTATTTGATTATTTATTTCACCGTAATTAACATTATCTCTTTCAGGTATAATTTATTATTTGAGTTTATTAGTTTATCTTTATATGTATCAATGTATGGTGTCGCATTATTAGCGTTTACCGCTGGACATAATTACCCCTTTATCTACTGTTTTATTACTGCGTAGTAATCGTCTTGTATCTTTCATGTTATCGTTCTCGTCGTCTTTCTTTTCCTTTCCCTCATTTATTAGGTTTCCCTATTTCTTTCAAAGATATGGCGGTGCTCAAAATTTTCTTCTCTTTCGTGTTCTCTTGTCTATGTTACTCGCGTACCACTTGTAGTCTAGCTCTGTCGAAGCTCTACCAAGACACCTCTACCAGACTGAAGCCTGGACCTTAGTATCGTGTTTTGTGTAACCCTGTTGCCAAAGATCAGAGCATTTCTCATCTTCCCTTAGACACATTCTTCCAAAGCCCAACCCTGGTAGCTGTTTATACGGTACACAATTAAGTCGCTCCCACTAGTGGGATCTGAAACCTTCCTTTTGTTTTTTGATCGTTACAGTTTGCTGAAAATTTTTCCTAGTAGCTTTTTTATGGATTGATTTTTTGCATTAATCACTACCTTTTAGTCCGCGTGTATTGAATTATTGCTTCTGTAGTTACTTATTACTAATATAGCATACTATTGAAAGCGATAAGTTTATTATTTAAATATAAAAGATACAAAAGCTTCTTACCTTAGAATTTGATTGGTTTACGGATATTTTTGATTTTTCAACGCTTGTTTGTGAATCAGTAAGTATATCGTCAATATTTATAACTGGTTTTGATTTCACCCCTTTTGGTTTCACGGATAATGAGATTATTAGGTCTTGATTACACTACAATCATTAAAATGAATTGATTAATAGCAGAAACAGGTGGCAAATCAGATACAATATTTAGGATAGAAGACAACAGACTTCCAAAAAAACTATTGAATGCAAGAATACAGCGGAAGGAAGAGACGTATTGGAAGACCGAGAAAGCGAGAGAGGAATGTGGACGAGGACGCTAACAATCTCCTTGGCAGTCGATCGTGGAGGAAAACAGAAGGTATAATTGTCAACGGAGTAATTATCAACAACTTAAGATATGCTGATGATACTTTTTTTAGCGGTATCAGACCATAGTAGACCAATGGGTTTAAAAGTTATTACAAAAAAAAAACGAAATGAATAGTCATCTGCAAAAACAATAATATACCTAACAATATAATTGATATTACTATTGACGGAGAAATAGCGGAGAGAGGACAGTCGTAAAAATATTTGAAAAGAATGAAAAAAAAATTCATGTCAAAAAACTGGAATAAAAAATATTGAAGTTCTTATTTAATAAAGTAATATATCCTTCATAAATAATACTCCTCAGCAGTCAATCTATTATTTAAGAAAAGGGATAAAACCATGGAGACCACCTGAAGGTTTCCAAAACGATGGTTCGAAAGGTTGATAGCGGAGTTCTAAAACTTCTACGTCTTTTTGTGTAGACATGACTCTGTCTGATTTTCAATGTGCCTCCAGTAAGTTGTCACTGCATCGTTTTCGTGGTCTTTCCACTGATAGTCTTTCTATTGAGTAACCGTCTTTCTCCGTTTTTATTACTCTGTTTTCCATTGCACTCTACTCTTCTCTTTCTTTCCCAGTCCTTGATGTTCTCTACTTTTCATCTCCCTCGTCAATCTGTACTTCTAGCTCTGTCCCATAATATCTTAGGATCAATTTTTCTAAGGGTTTTCGACTCTGCTGTTTCTAGCATTCTTGTTGTTCTCTCTGTGTCGTGTCGTGTTACTGCCGCGTATGTGATTATTGGTCTGATGACTTTTGTAAATTCGGGCTTTCATTTCTTTCTTGATATTTTTATTTCTCTATATTGTTTCATGCCATTGATTTTCCACTTATGGTTGAAGCTTTCAATAGCTAGAAAGTGTGATGCCTAGATATTTATTTAAACTGCATCACTTGTTCTATTATCTGACCCTCCAGCTCTAATTTACATCTTAATAGATTTGCTGTATAACCATGTATTTTTGGGGAAATGAACATTAAATTTTCTGGTGGTTATATTAAATTGGTGCAGCATACGTTGTAAATCACCTTCACTTTGAGAGATTAGTATGGCGTCATCTGCATAGCCGATTATTTTAAGTAGTTTTCCTCCCATTTGGTATAATTTTTCTCTTACTTTTTTATTATTTCATCCATGATCAGGTCAGTGACAGATCTAGAGAAGGAACTTCCAATGAAACACCAACCAAAAGTCATAAAAAGATAAACATATACGACATAAAAGACATAAATAATAGATTTTCTTTAATTCCGGACCTTGTTGGGGGAGGGGGATTTCCCCATTTGCCCCTCCCGTGTGCCCGCCGCTGGATCAGGTTGAATAATAGATGTCTCAGGAAATCCCCCAGTCTTATCCCATTGTCAGCTTCAATTGGGTCAGTTAGTTCTTCTTCTACATTTACTTTTATTGTGTTGTTCTGGTAGGTATTTTTGATCGTTCTTATTATTAGTGGTGGTATCTCTCTTGCGATGGGTAACGTTCTTTAATTGACCCTGTCAAATGCCTTCTTAAGGTTACGAAACATAAATATCCCGGTTTATTGTATTCTAATGATTTCTCTTACACTTGCTTCATTATAAATAAAACTTCGGTGAATGATCTCCTGACCTAAAATCTTGTTATTCTTCTTCTAGTGTTATAGATATATATTCAGTTTATTTGTTATCACTTTAAATGTTAATTTTAGTATTGTGTTTATTAAATTAATTTAATAATTAATTCCTCTGTAAGTCTTGGGGTCCGATTTGTCTCTTTTTGAAGAGAGGATGATAATCAATAGAAGAAACAATAGGATGATAATCTTTAAACCATTATCTATTTCGGAGCTCTATCCCGATAAAAAATTTCATAACTTCAAGATATTTTATAACATATATTGTAATAATAAATTATACAAACAAGCTAGAATGTTAATTTTGGGACCCAAAAAAATATGCAAAAAAGTTTACTACTCCTACCCTCGGCTTCCCCCTAAAACCACCTCCGCCTCGGGGAACAAACGGAAAAATCGATTTACCAAGAATATGTGCGTGGTAAAAAAAAATAATTCAAATTAAAAATGTAACGAAAAATGTAGAGACAATTTTGAACAAAAAATTTCATTGGCAGTTTTGGTGTAAAATAAACCGATAAAATTTATCACTTTCATTGACCAGTCAGAGAATTTAAACTTTTACATTACAAACAATCGCACGTCACGAGAAATGCATCCACGAAAACGAGAATAATAGTTCTCAACAGTTTAGATCGTTTGTAATGTCACTTGTCAAAACTCAAAACCGCAATTTTATGCTATAGATTTTAACACTTTAAGTATCTCTGGTATTACCCTTGAACCACACATTTTCGCCAGAGTAAATGAGTAGTACAAATCAGTTTTCTACCTATTTATCAACGTGTCTGAATGTGTTTTTTGAAGTGTTTTTTATTACCAATATAAGGATACTATACAATAGTTTCAGAATAAAAAAATATACACCAAAAGTAAAGAAAATTGAAAATTATTTTGAGTATGATATTTTAGAAAAATGTAACCTCAATATTTCCTCTCAAATATAAATATTTATAACCATCACAAATATGCTAAATTGGTTTCATAATGGTCATTTTTGTACATTTTTGTCATACATTACGAACCAATCTATTTGCGCTCAGCAAATATTTTCTACAATACTCCAAGATGCATGTTTTTTTTTCAGATATCCAAAAACTATTCTGATATACAGTATTGGAAGAGGGGCCTTACAACTGAACAGTTAGCCAAAATGTTACATGAAATAACAGATGATCAAGCTGAACATTCCGAGATTAAAGGGGACTCAGATGCTGAGGATATAGTAGAACCTGACACACCATCAGAAAGATCTTCTAGCAGAAGTTCGTCTACAATACTGCCGTCTACTCCGTCTGGAAGTGGTACAGGCAAAATAGGCATAGTAACTCACTACGAGCCCCTACGTAGTAAACGTAAAAATTCTACAATTTGCGACTGTTTAGAACACGAGGATTCAAATGATTATGTAGCAGACAGAGATTACCAGCTCGAAAAACCCTCAAACAAAAATATGAATGCTTCATCATCAAGTGAAGATGAAGCAACTTTCGATGTTACCAATGATTTTAAGGGGTGTAAAGAACCAAGAATAAATATTGAATTTAAAAATCGTAATTATGCAGAATTTAAGGGTTCAAAAGTGGAAAAGTGATACCGTCTTCTGAAGACCCAGTAATCAGTAATTTTCTTTAATATTTTTTTCAATGATAACTTCTACATTACATTGTAGAACAGTCAAATTTATATGCCGTTCAAGCCAACAAAAATTTAGATTTGTCTATTTAGATATGTTACGGCGTATAAATTTCTAAGCCGGGGGGTAAAAGTCGTAAACTTTTTTGCATATTCTGTGTGTAGACTTGTATAGTCTTAAAATTGACATTCTCAGCAAAATTCAGCTTCTTTGTATAATTTTTAGAGTGAAATTTTTGTCTCTGACGACTGGATTATCTTAGAACATAGAACATAGAAATAATAAAAAGTATTTGTAATTTAAATCAACTCACCTCGCTGGTTGTAAGATGTAAATTAACTGTATCGTTAAGTCTAATGTTAGGACCCTGAACTATAGAACGACGTGGGTCGTCAGGATCAAATATAACATTGACATGATGGGAGTTTTCAGATTTTACAATTTTCTGCTCCGAAGGTTCATGAGTAGAGATATGACTCGGATCTCGAGGAGGGGGTGGAACAGGAACTACTTCCACTTTACTTGGTTCTTTAAATGACGCAACACTGGGTTCAACCGGTTGAATATCTTCATCTTGTATATAAGGATCGCACGGTTCACTATCATCGGTCATCACGCCATGAAGACATTCAGGACACTGCCGAATAACAACATGAATGTCGCCGTCTTCTTCCGATTTTCCTTTAATACATATTACCAATTTACTTCCAGTTTCTCCCTAAAATATAAATTAAATTGAAAAGCAAATTCTACGACTATTGTCACCCCTACCACCCGTCATATATTGATTTTACTACTTGTATTGGTTTAATCGGGGTTTTTAGCTGTTTTAAAAATTTATCAAGTATTTTTCTATCTATTGCGCCAAATGCAGATTTCAAGTCTACGAATACTAGTACTAGTTCCTCCCCTGTCTTTTTTTTCTATTTTATGCATATACATATCCTGCGAAAATATAACATCCAAATTTTAGCAATCACAGACACTCTCAGTCAGACAAATCCAACTTTCGCAACAACATCTAAACCACTGTCAGGTTTCTTGCAGGAACGGAAAACCCTAGCATTCTACTTTCGTGTTCCCTCAAAACCTTTAGCCTCCCGATGTGAATTTCCTATTAATAAATTTATACCTTAGAAATAACCAAATCCTTACGATAATTTCTTACCACAAGCATCTAAATCGCCCGTTTTCTATTAGAATTAGAGAATTAGAATTAAAAATATGCTTTATGGTCACTGAAAATTGTACAATTTCATAGACTGTAAGAAAGCTTACAAAAAGTCAGAAAATAACAATTACAATTTACTGAAATTACATAAATCGTCAATATCACAAAATAAATGATAATAAAATAAACAAACCATAGCAAAATTTAAATAAATTGCAAATTGCATAATAAAACCTTACGAACTAATGTGTTGAAGTTGCTACATATGGTACCCAAATATATAAAAATACTTTCTATTGTTATTCATTAAGAAACTCTTTTACTGAAACATAAGGTCTTTCAGATAGACAAGCTTTTGTCATTTTACGGAACTTGGGGAAAGACGTTGCAGATTTAAGTTCTAAAGGGAGATGGTTGTATAGCTTTTTTGCAGAATATAATACAGATTTCTTTACTACTCAGTGGACGGGTCGGTAAATGAACATAAAGGGTTGAAGTTCTGGTAAAGTAGTCATGATTAGGTCTTGCTGGAAAAACATGTAGGTGTTTACGAATTAAGCAAACAATTTCTAAAATATATAAACAGCGAAGCGTTAAAATCCCTTGATTTTTTAAGTAGCTTCTGCAATGTGTTGTTCTTAGGCCAAACAAATACCATATTACTCCTTTTGTACTTTAAAAGTAACATCAGATTGGGCAGCTGTACTAAAACCCCAAAAAGGCAGACCATATCGAAGACGAGACTTTTTGGAAGATGCTAAATTGATTTCCTTCAAAACAGATCTTATTGATAGCAGGTTGAGGCTAGTTTCTTACTTAACAAATCGATATGAAGAGACTATTTAAGGTTGTTGTCTATAAAAATACCAAGAAATTTTACAAAATCAACAATACTGGAAAGATTCGAACGTAGCTTTGAGGTTCGAATCGGTTTGTAAACGCCCCTTTGTCCGCTTCTGGTCGATCGACGATGATAGGTATAATAAAAGGTTGAAGTTGTGGAGTAGAAGTGTTGATTTATTGACAGCTACTGGTAATTACACAATATGATGTTCGTTAGGTAACTACTTATGATTGACTGTGTTCAAATGAGCTCAAATCCCCAATTTATAATCTCACAAATACTTCACACCTCAGCACAGAGGTTATTGCTTCTATGATACTAACCAACTTTTGAACTATTAGCTTACATTACAATTTAATCTAGACCATCATTGCAACACTTAGGAAGTTCAATTAGAAACAATATATTATTTGACAATTCATTAACAGGTGAATGAACTTTAATTATTAAAATATTACTCGATATCATTTTCACAATGTCACTTATACACGGTGAAACTATAATAGATTAAGAAGTTAAGAATAATGTGAGATTACAAATTAAGGGGTTAATTTGTGATTGAACAATACTGATTTGGCTGGTATTAGAAAGTAAGGGTTGAAGGATAATGCTATTGTCTTATCCACGTTAAAATAGAGTAAATTAGAGTCGGACCAGGTTTATATTGTAAGTAGATCAGAAGTTACAGTTGCATGAAAAATTGCAATATTAGAGTTGCTCCAGGTGATACTGGTATCATCAGCAAAAAGAAAAGGAAAGAACAGGAGAAGTAGAGGACCCAATACTAAACCTTGTCCCATTTGCTGTAACCAGTTGTTTCCAATTCTCCAAGTCAGATTGGAACCAATTTAAAGAAATACCTCGAATTTCGTAGAAATTTAATTTTTTTATCAATATGTCGTGATTAACACAATCAAAAGCATTTGATAGTCACAAAAAGCAGCAGTGGCAGTGTAAAACATTATTATTTAGTGCTTGGTAAACTTCATGTAGCCCAGACATAGCATCACTGGTACATTTATTAGATAAAAAGCCTAACTGATTTTGTGATAAAATGTTGTTTTCAACAACAATCGAGATGAGTCGATCTTTTATAAGTCTCTCAATAATTTTAGTGCAGGTATTAAGGCAATAGGTCTATACTTAGTTGCAGCCATTAGATTTCTCACCACCCTTATGAAGAAGAATAATAATGGCTGTCTTTAGGCATTCTGGAAATGTACCTTTTTTAATGGTATCATTATAAAGAATGAATTCGAGACCTTTTTTGAATTGTCGAGCGAGAAAATTTTGCCTTGTTGTGGCAAATTAGTTGATGTTATATTTTTACTCACATTAACGAAGTACTCGTTTAGATTTTCAGAGGAATGCTTGTCGGTGAATATTTTAGTGTTTTTTACTTAATTTTTGTTGTTACTTGAAATGGTATTTGGATTTTCCAAGCTAACGGAGCTCCGCTCATATTTGACTCAAATGAAGGCGTTGGTTCGGAATATGAAGATTCTACAGACCATTTAATGTTTACACCAGTTACCAGGTAGCCAAATTTCCTTATTAAATAATATCTCAATGAATGCTTTAGATTTTATACCTATTTTGAATGAAGAATCACTCGCTGTGACGGCGTCTTTAAGGAGGGCATAACATCTAATATATATTCCTTGATATCTAGCTTCTCTTTAATATAGTAAACCACTTGTATAGGGGTGTATATTGGGCTTGTTGCTTATAACTACATAATGATATTTATTTTCTGTAATTTTTGACTTTTGCTCTGAACTTGATTCGAAATATTGAGGTTCTTTAGTTTGGGTACCATTTGTAACGAAAATTAAACTTACGGTCCGAATTATTTACATTGATTTAAACGTCGTATAAATATTTTAGAATAAAAGTCAGGTTTCAGACCCGAAATTGGTTCACTTCCTCCTTCTTAGCTTTGCTTCGCTTCTCCATCAGACGTCTACAACATCTTTTCTCGATGGCGAAAGCAACAGGTGTTTCCAGCTCTGCACAAGCTTGAAAGAACTAGTAACAATCCACTGTTCTTGAAGAGCAGGATCCATTTAGAGTAAAGCAACACGTGGTACCTAATGTATATGCCAGTCTTTGGAAAAATCACTTCAATGATGCTTTTCTCAATATCCCAATGTAGGTATTCCAACCCATTGCCTATCTTTGGTAAAGCTAATTTTCTTATGTTATAGTGTAATACAGTTTTTATAAAAGAATTTAACGTGTGCTATATGTTTTCGTAGCTTTCTCTTTCAATAGACGATCTTTTGGTCACGAAGTAAAGCAACGATCAAAGAACTTTTGTGTGGATGAAATGATCTATGTGGACAACTTTTGATGTTCATACTTAACTTGATCTGGTTGACGTACATTTCGCATGCCTAGTTTTCTTCCAAAAGTTTGTCATCCTGATCAAAGATGTAATTCTGGTCTTATCGGGACCAATCAGATAGCCAACGTTTTGTAAAAATGTTGATAATTGATATGAAATTTTGCTCTTGGTCTAAGTGGATTTTTGCGTAAACGACAAAACTGCTGAAAAATTATTTATACAATATATCTGCTACCTTAGAATCCTATTAGTTAGTCTTAATTCATTTTATAAAATAATTCATTGCCACAACGATATATTTATTTTCAGTATCCATTTCTAGGAACGGTCCTGAAGTATCAATGACTACTCTCTTCATAAGACGGTTAACATTCTACTATTTCATAGATGCCCTTTTTTACCAACTGGATCACTACCCGCTGTACACAATTCGGATTTTTGATATCGTCGTTTTTCATTTTCCTTGCAGTTTATCCAACAGAACGTTCTTAAACCATTTAAAACGTCCTCGTAATACCAAAGTATCCATCTTATATACCGTAATGTAACTAACGTAACATTTTATTTTTGGGTGTAATTAACTCTAGCTTAGATTCCATACAATGGCCATTTTCAATGGAACTTATCACATGAAGATCAAATAAAAGGAAAAATACAAAATACGCTATTTAGTAGAAAGTTTTGCAACATGAATAGGAAATTATTTGCTTACATTCTCTTTCCATGTAAATTCCAAAGGTTGATCACCAGGACATGAATCCATACAGCAGCATCCGTCGTGCATGTCATATTCGTAACCTTCTTCTTTATCCGAAAGTGGCTCACCGTTTTGTGTAAAATTACCACCGTTTGCCGCATTCACCGCTGAATACGATTTGGGTTTTTCAATTCTCACAGACTGGACGGAAAAATCTTTTTCGAGAAAATGACGAACCTTATCCAAATCAGCCATACATTTCACAATAATTTTTTTTGCTCCATCTGCGTCTACCACCTACAAAATACAAATAAATATAATAACAGTATAGGTTTAAGATAGAATAAATATAATATCTAAATTATATATCAAAAACAGAAGCAACATATACTCGTAATTAAAAAGAAAAATGTATAGTTATAATAAAAATAAAACCATTTCTCTACTCATTAGGTATCCTAAAAAAAGCTAGTGATTATAGATATTTAATGTAAGTATATATAGAGTATTTGAATAAATTGTATGCGTAACCAAAAAGCCGAAGCAAATTTGTAAATCTAAGTGGACTAACATACAAAATTATTTTTTAAATTCAATTTACAAAATTCAGTTTTTAAATTCAAAAAAGTTTATAAATATACTTTAACTCCAGAAGAAATATGGAACAGAAATAGATGGCTTCGGAAATAATAGATCTTATGAAAGAAAGACGAAATAATGAGGGGAAGAAATGAGACCAAATACAAAGCACCGCAGAAAAAATAAGAGGAAAGGTAAAAGAAGCAAAAGAGAAGTGGTTAACAGAACAAATCAGAAAGATTGTAGTCAGTACAGAAGGATATATTTGATAAGTGACACTCTTAAAGTAGTTTTACATTTAGGCCATGTAAGTCTAATGCAATGCAAGTCCTTCTTGCATGGCATATCCCCTGCTAGCTGAACTGTTCATCACAGCTATTTTTGTGCAATTTTGAGATACCACTTTCAGTGGTATATGTAATGTATAAACACCCAAATCTCAAAAAATTGTTAGGTATCCGTAGACTGAGAATCAGCGGTACTAGATTAATTCATGGATACCTGATGGCTTCAGAAGAACCACCTTAAAAGCATATTATCTCTTAGTGAATCCATTAAAACAATAAACGAACAAAATATATGGTATCCAAGAGCAACTGAAAGTGATCCTCCACAACAGGAATTTCAAAACCTGCTAGATTTTTAACGAAAACTAAATCTAGGTAAAAAAACATAAAAAGTCTAGTATTAACATAATAATATGATGGTGTATTAGTTCTTGACTATCATTTATCATGATATTTAATTTAATTTATTTTAAGTTGTAATATATATTGTAATGAAATTGTTCCATTGTCAATAATAACCTGTATAGTTGTGACACAAAAATTTAAAAAAAAATTATTTGCTTTAGTCTCATTTGTCCTCCTCCACATATATATTTAGACTTAAAGTTCTAGGTAATATATAAGAATAAAAATAGAAAAAATATTGAATTTTGTTTTTGTCTCATGCTGCAACACTAAATTCGTAAATCTGCGTTACTGGTTGCATACAATAATTAGGAACGTTTTTTATTGAAGATCCCTTTATTAAAATCACAAAAAGAACTAAATTTTGAATTTAATTTATATTGATATTAATTAAACTATAATCTGAATCAACAACTAGTTACTTTGTAGTGGAGATAAAATTATGCTTATCCTAAAAAAACTACTAATCACTATTCTATAGGTAATTTTATAAGATCTGCTTGTTATTGCGATGATATTAATATACTCTTTTTTGCAATTGAAAAGTACTGGAAGTGTTCGTAAATGAAAATATGAGGTATTGTATACTATGTAACAATTATTTGACCTAATAAAGACAGCCAACTTTCAACAACCTAGTAGAAGAGGAATAACATTGGGATCACATTTATGTCTTTTATAAAATCCTTTAAAAAATTCCTACTACCTAAGCCACTGAGTGGGTTGGAATGTCAAAACTGTCAACTTTCATTCACCTATGTCATATGTCATATAATCCGACAATCAATCAGTAAACAAATCTAAATTAAAATTGTTTTTGTAACGTATTTAAAAAATTCTCAACATGAAAAACAGGAATGTCTCAACTATCAAAGAGGCTAAAGAGACTTTTCAAAGTCTACTTGAATTATCGAGGTTGTTATGTACTGGGTTAGAACCGGAGACATTGGCGATTTGCGTAAGACTTTGTGAATCTGGCGTTAATCCTGAATTACTTGCAAAGGTCATTAAAGAACTCAAAAGTGAAATACAATCAGCAACAGGAGAAACTATGGACGAAACTTGAATCCAAAAATTATTATAAAATTGATAATACTAAAAAAATCTTTAATTTTATTGTTTAAATGCTTGTTATTTAAATATTTAGAATAATAAACTGTAAGTAAAATTATTGTAACTACTGCCATTTTCATATACTGTATTGCCAGTGAAAATGGGAGAAAATTATGTGATATGTATATCATTATTTTTTTAATTATTAAAATATAGTTACAGTAAATAGTCTAGTTTACTTGAAACAGCCTAAAACCTATGGCATATGTTTATTATAACACAATATATAATTTACTATGTCCCTTTATTTACAAATTACATTTCGAACCTCTTTGAAATATGTGTTCACTGTGATCAAAAATATAAGCAACACCAAATGTGTGGATGAAAACTTTAATCTCTCTATAATACTGAACATGTTGAGCCCCAGAACATTGATGGGCATACTAATGTCATATTTACACAATGATAATCTAGGCCAAACTGGTACATACAGTATAGTAAAAATTGGTAAAAACATGCTGTGCACTAATCTGGTCGTACACATGGAGTTAAATGTGTTAATTTCTTAGTATATACATATAAGATGGTTTATAGAAACAGTTTAGACTCTTAATATGCTACTTTTCTCTATCTTCAAATATATTGTTTGAGATATTTTAAAACTAAATTTCTTTGTAGGTGCCTCCATTTTCTTTTAATAATCCATATTATTCTACTTTTACTCTCAAATGGTGATATTTTTACAGTTAAATACAATATTTTTTAAAGGTTTTAACTCAGATGATTCATATATATGTTATTTGAAATAAGTGCAGTCTACAAGTACATGTTTAATGCATAGAATGTTACCAGTTTGCACATGAAGATGAATCTTGAGCTGTGATTAGAAGTTTATGAATTAGTCTTGTATGTCCTATTTGTGTCGATGAATCAAAATTTTGTTTTTTTTTTGTATCAAGAAGGGAAACTCAAAATTGTTGACAGTGAGGTGGATATCATGAAATTTGGAAGGGATTTTCATCAGTGGTCTCAATGCAACGAAAACTCTTGAAAGGAGGACTGACTGTTGCAAAGAAAAACGAAAAATAAAGAAGACAGAATAAGTGATGAAACAAGACAGTTGATGGAAAAGAGACGCACATTTCTAAGCGAAGGAAAGCGAAACACTAATGGTTTCAAAGAATTGAATAAACAAATAAAGAAGGGAGTAAAGGAAGATTTAAGGATCTATATATTTAAGGATCTATATTGAAAACAAGGTAAAAAAATAATAGAAAAGAACCGAGGCCTGAAATGCTTAAGACTTAGGAAAGCCTATAATAATCTCATTGAAGGATAAAGATGGAACAGAAATAAGAGAAAAGAACGAAATCCTAAAAGTTACTTAGACATTTTACTGTGATTTATATTCCTCAAACAAGAATCCAGATAACACTGCAAAGGAAGATCTTAAGAGAAAGATAACAAATGTCAACTCAGAAATACTCCCTAACATAGAATCCTTCGAAGTAAAACAAGCTATTGCACAACTAAAGAACAATAAGGCTCAGGGCCCAGATGGAATACTTGTAGAAATGTTGAAGGAGAGGAGTGAAACTATTCTCAAAGAATTGAAAAATTTTTTCAATGAATGTCTTCACAGAGGAGAAGTCCCAGATGATTGGAATGAAAGTTTGACAATACTTCTCTTCAAAAAGGGAGACAGGGGAGATCTGAAGAACTATATGCCAATCTCCCTGCTGTCCCAAATGTAGAAATTGTTTATGAGAGCAATAACTAACAGGTTAATGTCGAATCTCAACAGCTATCAACCAGTAGAGCAGGCAGGATTCCGAAAGGGTTACAGTACAGCGGATCATCTTCTTACAGTCAGAACGCTAATAGAGAAAGCCAATGAATATCACTTGAACTTATACATTGGCTTCGTTGATTATGAAAAGGCATTCGACTCCATAGAACTTTGGGCAATAGAGAGAGCTATGAACAACTGCAGGATAGACTTCCGATACAGAATGCTCATACATAATATTTACAAGAAAGATACAATGAAAATACAAATAGATGCGAGAACCAATCAACACAGGAGTTCGCCGCCAGGGAGATGTTATCTCACCAAAGCTATTCACACTTGGACTGGAAGATGTGTTCAAAGACATTAACTGGGTAGATATTCGCTACAAGTTTCGAAGAACCAAGATGACGCAACTATTTCAAGCTTCGGAAAAAGTAGGTCTTAAGATGAACTCGGAAAAAACAAAAATAATGACAAATACACCGAATATTAGAGAAATAACGTTGAACGACATAAATTTAGAAACAGTAAGCGAATACATCTACCTGGGACAGATAATAAAAGTTAACAAAGAAAATCAAACTGCCGAAATTACCAGAAGAATAAGGTTAGTAAATCAGTGTATCCTCCCTATACTCACGTATGGTTCACAGACGTGGACACTCACCAAGTCTAATATGGATAAAATAGTAAAAGCACAAAGAGCGATGGAAAGATCAATGCTCGGGGTGAGACTTATAGACAAAAAAACAAACAAATGGATTAGAAGCAAAACCAAAGTAAAATACGCAGGATAACATGCTGCCAAATTAAAATGGAGCTTCGCAGGACACAATGCCCGACTGAAGGATAAAAGATGGAACCACGAAATACAAAAATGGAGACTATGGTTAGGAAAGAGAAGCAGAGGAAGACCACAAATGAGATGGGCTGATGACATTTAGAAGATCGGAGGACACAACTGGAAGCAAGTGGCGCAAAATAGAAAACACTGGATTGATTTGGAGGAGGCCTATGTCCAAAGTTGGATTACTTAATGCTGAATAAGAAGAAGAAGGGCTTGCTAAGACTTCTGTATGGTATTTAAAAAAAAAACTTTAAGTCTGGATATAATTGTATGTTTTCAGTCTTAATATTAGTAGAAGCAGTTTTGAAGAAAGTTGGCGAGTTTCGCATTCAGGTATTTTCAGGTATATTATTATTTTTTAATGGACACTCCCTGTATAATTAAACTATGGAAAGAGTTTAATTATTCAGGGAGTCTGTGAAGAAGAGTGAATAGTCTGAATGATCAGTATATAGGTACAGTTTTAAGAGAATGAGTAGTCGTTAAAGAGTCAGTGTATATTGTTACTTTTTCATTTCCTGTCGATAATGCGTTAACTGCTTGAAGAATAGAGAAAAAATCAGCAGTATGGATAAAGCTAAAAAACGGAGGAATGCAAGATTTGGTTAGATCTGTATTTGAAATTACAGCACACTCAACAATTAAGTCAAAACTGTTGTAAGTAATTGGAAATTGAGACACTTGTACTTATTATAACTAATAAAAGATTAAAATCTATTTAAAATTAATTTATTCTAGGGAGGTTTCACTGAAAATCATATTGGAGTTGTGACTGAAACATCAATATTAGTACCTAAGATGTGGTGAGAGATGCTGTAGCAGAGATTGAAGTTTAATAGTCGAATGGGAGTTTAAGAGATCTTTACTTAAATAAGGTTACTTATATAAGATCTTAAATAATATGCTATGTTTTCTGTATCAGCAGATATTCGACACAAATATTTCAAAAGGAGTTTGTTAGTCTTAACATATCATCAATAATAATTGATTCTTTCTCAATATAAAAACCAGTAAAAAGGATTCGTTTTTACGACCACAACTGGTCATAAAATGTTTTTTCCTAGTATCTAAACCGCTTGCATTAGAAAAACGGGTATTAATATTTATCAAGGAGTGGGTCAAAATTGGTTTATTGTTTTTCGGAACTCATAAAAGAGCAATAAATCTCTCAGTTTTATTGTTTTATATTATGCATTTTTTCGTAAATGTATCGAAACAGTGTCTATTTCTGGAATTTAAGCCACTGTTTGGAACGTAAAAGTTCGTTACAAACGCTGAAAATATTAAATTTGGAGGTTTTTCTCTACTATAAATTATTGGATTAGAACAGCATTTGATGATTCCGTTCTCGGTTCCCGTGTGGGATAGACATTGTATAATTGCATCCCATCTCAGTTCCCTCACCAACCTGACAGTGTAATTTCAATTAGTATAAACAAAGTATTTTAAGTTTATTTTAAACTAATCAAGCATTTCTTATTACCACTTCGACTTAGAAATTGTTTTCGACGAAGGATTATTTAATCCAAGTCTTCATACTAAGCCAGTTCAAACATCTGGCTCGCTACTTATGTTTTAGAAAGGAGACAACTCGGAACAGAGTTGGTGGTTTCATAGTCAGGGAAGAAGTTCATTGGCTTCTCTGTATAAACTCTCAGCGTGGCTCAGTGTTGTGCATGGAATTTAGAAGTTTATATCTGATTGGCTATCTAACTACAATACAACTACTAAACTCTCTTCTTCTTGTAGTGCCGTGCACCTATAGTGCGTTGGCGAATTATTGTAAGGCCAGACGTCTGTCTTTTGCGGCATGCAAAAGATCGCCAGTGTTATTTATTCATGCCCAGTTCTTTATGTTCCGTAGCCACGACATTAATTTGCGACCTACTCCTCTCTTGCCTTCAATCTTTCCCTAGATGATTAGTTGAGGGATTTTTTTCCTCTCAGAATATGGCCGAGGTATCCAATTTTTCGTACCTTGATCAAATTGAGTAGTTCTCTCTCAGTATTTGCTATTCTTAAGACTTCCTTGTTTCTCACCCTATCTGTCCATGGTATGCGGAACGTTCTTCGCAACGTCCACATTGCGAAGGAACTTATTAATGGAAGGTACTCTTAACGGTTATGTTTTTATGCCGTATAACAATATGGACCATACATAGCATTTAACCATCCTGTATCGGAGATTGAAGGAAAGATTGCGGTTTAAATTGGATAAAAGCTTGTCTTACTTGTTCGGTTCGACATTTTATTTCTTGGTGGGGATCCCATTGGTCATTCATCATCATTCCAAGTATTTAAATGTTTTTACTTGATCGATTGGAGCATTATCTACTTGCAGTTGTATTCTTAAAAGTGCGTTTTTTCTTATTGCCATGCGTTTAGTTTTTCCAGCATTTATCTTCAAGCCATATATTTTTCCTACGGTGTTTATTTTATTTAACATCAACTGCATATCATGTTCGTTGTCTGTTATTATCGCCGTGTCGTCGGCGTAACGAATGTTATTTATCGGGAACCCGTTTACCTTTATTTCACACTCAGTGCCTCTGCAAAAATGTTCTCCACATAGAGATTGAAGAGCATAGGAGACAAAATAGACCCCTGTCGCACTCCTCTTAAAATTTCAAATTCTTCTATGTTGGTTGATTTGTTCAGCCTCACTCGTGCTTTTTGATTCCAATAGAGATTCTGGATAACTCTTATATCTTTCTCGTCAATGTTAGCGTCGTGTAGCATTTTTATCATTGCGTCATGTTTTACGGTGTCAAACGCTTTTTCATAATCCAGGAATGTTGACTATATTCTTTCGTTGATCCATACAGTTTTGTACAAGCGTATTCAAGCAGAAAGCTGCTTCACGTGTACTCAATCCGCTCTTGAAACCAAATTGTGTCTCACCGCTTAGATCTTCCAGCTTTCTGAACATTCTTGTGTGAAGGATGCGAAGAAACACCTTAAGCAAATGGTTCATTAAACTTATCAGTATGTGGTCTTTGCATTTTGTCGCTCTTTGTGATGCAGGGATCATTATAAAGGTTGAATAAAGCCAATCCGTTGGAATGTGGTCGGTGTTATATATGGCATTGAAAATTGTTACCAGCATGTTGATGTTATCATCTTCCAACAGTTTTATGGCTTCCGTAGTAATTCCATCCGGTCCAGGGGCCTTGCCTAGTTTTGCTACTTCTATAGCTTACTCCACCTCGGCGCGAATAATGGGAGGGCCGGATAAATTTTCCGTGGGTAAGTTAGTAGTTGGCAGGTTCGGTCTATTATCCGCAAATAGGGACGAAGCATAGTTTGCCCAGATTTTAGCTACGCGAGTCTCATGGTGTTTCTTCTATATACTCGAAATTTCTTTGACCTTTTTATGTAGTCCAAAGCTGTCTCCCTTTTCTTGTAGTGATTCCAATTCTTCACAACATTCTTTCATCCAGCTTTCCTTTGCGTTTTTAATTCTTGCCCTTATCGTACGTTGGATTTCCTTGTAAACTACAATAGTCTATTTTAGAACGATTAATATATCTATAAATCTTAACAAGGAATTTTTCGTCTGCACTACAGTAATGATTTGACAATTTATTAAGCAAACAATATTAAGCTTTGTCATGCATTTAGTTTTAAGATCTTTAGACAGCATTTCCAAGTAAGTTTAGTGACGAAAATGAGTCCGAAAAGTTTCATTATCTTTACAACAGGTGAAGTACCATTTACAGTAATTTTAGAATTTATAGTTCTGGCATCCTGCGAGAAAACTTAATGACCTTTGATATCTCAACAGAAAAGTTATTGCGACTTATTCAAGGAAAAGAGTTGTTAACCACAATAAAAACCGTCAAAATCGAATATCTCGGTCACATCATGAGGAACAGCGAAAGATATGGGTTGCTGCAATTAATTCTTAGAGGAAAAGTAGAAGGAAAACGAGGACCAGGAGGGCGAAGAATTTCTTGGTTGAAAAATCTAAGTGCGTGGTTCAACACAACAACCACAAATCTTTTCAGAGCAGCCGTTTGCAAAATACAGATTGCCATGATGGTCACCAACATCCGAAACGTATAGGCCATACAAGAAGAAGAAGATTCAAGATCATTTAAGCAATTGTTCAGTAGCTTTTTAAATCAGTTTGCATGTGGCAACAGTATCTACCTCGACAGTAAATTATTAAATCATTTGTGTAGAGTGCAAACTTGACTGGAAACGTATAAAGGCTATAGGCCAAGACCGACTTTTAGAGAAAGCCATTAATGGAACCCATAATATTCTCTTGCAAATCCAAACCATTGCTAATTAGAGGAGTCATTATCAGAGCTTTGATCATACTATTAAACTTACAATATCACAGAATCACTGCTTATACCTAATAGATACGTTAACTTGTTTTTGGACAAAAAGCTTAAAATTATACAATTACTTATACATACCTCTTCCTTATTATTATTATTATTATTATTAGTATTGGTAAACCTCGAAGATGTAGTTAAAATTGGTTTCGATTCATTTTTTGTGTTCATTTTTAATGCTGATGGCTTCTGTTGTGATGGACTCATTTTAATTTTGGAATTCGTATTATTTGCTGTCAACACTACAAAATCGGTGCTTAAAGGCATTGTTAATGTTGTTAATATTTCTTTAGTAATTTTTTCTGGTTCAGATTGTCTTGAATCTTCAGAACTTCCTGTTGAAATTGTCAAAGACTTTGACTGCGAGGACTTGTGATCTATGGTAAAAAAGTTATTAAAAATAAATTATTTTTTCTATATCAAACATATATGAAATGTAATGGTACATTGTGTTTGGGATTTACAGACTACCATCGGGAATAATTTCTTCTTGATGTCAAATCTGCAACTATAGTTCACATTTTAAAAGGCGACCACTTTCGACTGCTCACAGATCAAGACAGTGGCAATGGTTGTCCTTATGGAGGTAAGAAACCACCATTGTGGTTTCTTACCTCCATGGTTGTCCTATCGTCTTTGATATGTGTCACAGTTAAATGCGAAATATTCGTCAGCAAGATCATTGGTGTTACAACTTATTATGAGCCGTAGCCTTTTTTAGAACGATCATCCATTTAAAATTCCATTCACTTCCGTGTCTTCCCGTCGTCTTACACCACATACCGTCTTCATATACCATATACTTATAAGATGTACTACCTTATTACATTTCATAAGGTGAGGTTCCCCAAAATTTCTACATACTCAGTTATATTACCTACTGCATCGATATAACTTTACACTCGAAACGCTTAAGCGTTTTGGTAATTCTATGCATGTATCCACGTTTGTATCAGTTATCTATAGTAACATTAATATGGCCAGTGTTATCATATGGATCAGAAACTTTGAGACCATTTGTCCCATCAGGCTGTAATACTACTTATTGGCAAACTATATTCTTCTTTTAATTTCTTCGCTGTCATTGTTATTTCAAGTCGGTAACGATCCCAAATATATAAAGGTGCCACACCCTCTAGTTCCATATCATTAATTATTATTCTAGGAAATGTTAGGAACCTTCGGACAATCCATATAACCTTCAATGTAGTGTAATGTTCTAACTTTTAGTGACCAGATTTCTGCAAGATTAAACATTTAAAAACCCTAGAATTTAATCAGTATTATATATGTGATTAAATATGTATGTTAAGTATTTTGTATCTACATGCCTCACTACTTCTGAGTAAGCATTATTCGGTCCAGGACTTTTATTGCTTTTCAACATCTTCAAAGCTCGTTGAACTTCTGAGAATACTAATGTTGTTCTATCATCATGGAAAAGATCTGTAGCTTATGTCTTCCCTACACTTTGTAATTCAGAAAGAGAAACAGAGATGCAACACATCCTTCATCGAAAATAATTTTTTCGATATGACCGTTTAGCGGCCACAAAGAGTTGTGCTTCATTGTTCCAGGTATTTGTTTGAGATTTTTATGAAAGTTAGAACTACTATGTAACGTCAGAAAATTGTCAGCCTCATCACATTCAAATGCAAGCATAAATATGAAATATTATGCCATTGGTATTAATTACTTTTTTCAGGGCAAAGTTGAATAGAATGGATTACAGCCCGTCTTCCTGTCTTAGTCTTATCATTATATTGGCAGGATCTTGAAATGACTTTATGGACTCTGACTATGTAATATGTAGCAGTGAGTATTAGTTTAACAGTATAAGATGCAACAGTTTATGCCTATTTACTGAGTCACACGCGGCTTTGAAATCCACAAATATGTGACGGAACTCTACATCTAACTTTGAAGTCTCACTGTAAAGATTTGGTAATTTGTTGATTTATTACGTCGAAAGGCGTACTGCGATATGCCTCAACTATTCATTAGACGTAGGTAAACATTTTGCTGCACAATATATTAGACATAGTGAGTCTCTATAGGTATCACATACCATCATGTCTATTCCTTTTTGCAATAAACATAGTGTACCTAGTATCCAGACAAAACGTTCAAAAAAATAATCCCGAATCACATCCTATAAACCCTTTACAATGCACCTTTACAAAACACCGGCCGTAAAAGCCTACACTCCGTGATGTATCAAATGGTTAAGATGTATCAAAATAATAAATTATATGAATAATAAAAAACTAAGCCAAACGGTTTGTTTTTATCGTATTCTTATGAGTAATAAACCCAGAAATATTAATATAATTAAACACATTTGTAGTGAAAATTATTTGTTGAAAACCCTTTATAATATTGCTCTGATGTCTTTGTCCATCAAGAGTTATCATCCATCGGAGTTAAAGCATGGAGAAGAGTTGCCAGAGACAGGGGCGAATGGAAGATTGTTCTGGAGAAGAATTTGGCTCATAACAAGCTGTAATGCCACTGATGATGATGATGATGTCTTTGTCCAAAAGAAAATATGTTCAAATTTTTTTAGATATTTTTGTTTACAACTTTTTTATTTTTAATTTTACGATAAAAAGTAGCAGATATAAGGTTGTAGAAAATTTAATTTGCTACAAATAATGTTTGATAAAATTTTCTGTAGTATTGCTAATTTATGAGATACAACACGAAAACCTTTTACCCACTTTTTCCAAGATATACTGCGACTGGGGGACAAGGCAAGCGACCCCACAAACTTGAACTTAAGCTCAAAAAATTGGGTCCTCTCAAAAATGTAATCTCAATGTAATTTTTCAATGGACTAACAGATTTGAGGTCTGAAGTAGTTGGTATGAAATATAAACGAATCGAGTAGTTTATTGGGCGATAGAAAACGAATGCTAATTATTTATAAATTTTCTTCGCATTGACTTATTTAAACTAAACTCACTTATTTTGCAACTAAGGTCTAATCTGGTAGAATATTTGTAGATTAAAACGATATAAAAATTAGACATGTATAAAACCAAATTTACCAACAATATCTTCTTTAGAAGTATCATTTCCATCTTGAGGTAATTCTTGCAAAAAATCTATAATATCTCCTAAAAGTTTGTGAAGATCGATCAACTGCAGCAATATAGGTGTATCTATATATATTTTCCCTCCTTTGTTCACTTTAACTTTGGCATCAAAGGTAAAACTCTGCGTTTTAAAAGACGGTTTCTTATTTTTATCCAACTTCAGGACGTCTTCGACTTCTTTCAATAACCGAGCGGCCCACATGGCATCTTTATATTGATCTATAGTCAAGTAGTAAGACTTCCCTTGTTGGCCTGGTTTTACGTCTGAGTTCTGAGAAGCTGTTTTTAAAATATCATTTACGACAGGTTGTAATTTCTTTCTTGCCATATATAACTTACTTGTAACGCTTCTGAAACTTCGAAGTCGGGATTTTGCAATTTTATAAACTTTACTTGAAGAATCTGATGAATGCTGAGTGCAAGATTTTAAATTTTGATTCATTTTTGAAGTTTTACTTTAATTTTGAAATGTTAATGACCTGGACAGGTTAACTGAGATACGTTTGGTTTAGAACTATAGATTTTAATTTTCGTGTCATATACTTTAGGTAGCCAGACTTATTTTGACAGTTATATCCATAGATCCATAGACATAATAAGAATAAAGGTTATATCATCTTTACAGCATCAATTTGTAACTTCAAATTTAAAATATATAGTGTCTAGAGTTTTTATAGTAATATTTGTTTTAGATATCACCGTAAAAGAATCACTTAATATAATGACATTAAGGCTATATAACAGTTTTACCAAGAAAAAATAAAAAAGAACTTACCTGAATTATCTAAAACATTCAAGAGAGAACCAAAAGTGATTCGAAAAATTGGAGCAATAATTAACTGACATGTAAGAAAAATAAGCTCTTATAAGGGCTAAATCGGGTACTTGTGCTATTTTAAATATAAAGAAAATAAAAAAAGGTGATGTCTATTTTACTGAAATATAAATAACATGCATACCTACATTCAAAATATGAGAATTGAAATGACAAATATAACGGCTGAACAATATAAACATTTTATACGACACTAATACATAAAAAAATATTCTCATAGGTATAAATATATATATATATATATATATATATATATATATATATATATATATATATATATATATATAAAGATGCCCTAAGTTGATCTGCGAAATTTTCAACTTTTTTATGGATTAGTCTCCTGAAATCCCATTTGAACCTACGCTTATGGTATAGTAAACGTCAATAGCTCAAGAACGGTGCCAAGCGCAAAGAGTAAACGTCAAAGGCGCAAGCTCGAGAGAAACTTTCTTGTACGCGCGCATATGCCCATGTCGATGTCGAGGCCATTGTCATTCGGCTACGGGCCAATAGGGGATGTATGTTTGAGTATTTTTAGTGCTAGTTAAATTTTACTAAATTTTATCCCAATTTGTATTATAGTTTGAAGGTCCAGTGTTTAAAAAGGTCGACGAAATGGGGTCGTTATTTCGAAGTGCGGAAATGACATTATGCCAACTGTTCTTGCAAAGTGAGGCTGCTTACGCCTGTGTTTCGGAACTGGGAGAACTAGGATTGGTACAATTCAGAGATGTATGTTATACCATTATTTAAGTACCTATATGTATAAACTAGATGATTTGAATGTTTCTATACAAAATGTGTTTGCATTTACCATTATTTGTTAGGAAGTAAAGATTCCTTGTATAAGAAAGAATAGGGGTGTACCTAAGGTATATTTCATTTCTTGATAACTTCAAAATCTGAACCATGCTTACATTAGTTATTTGAAATATTTAAATTAAAACATTGTAATGATAGTCTAGTAATCTAATTATCCAAAAGTCATTTACTTAAAAAACCTGTTAAAGGTTGTAAAAATTTCCTAGCAATTTTTTTACTGCTTATGGGCTTGTGATAATGTTTATAGTGAAAACTGGGGAGTTGTATACAAAATTGTAAGAAATGCCATATAAATTACACAAAAAATAACAACCTATTTGATAACAGAAACACCTCCTAGTAATGACTCATGAAAATTTTAATGTAAAAGAATCCCCTTTCAACATTAATTAAGATACACCATGTTTAGATGTAAAATATGAGGGTATAAGACCATCAAGGGCTTTTAAACACTATTCTTGTTAATAATTTACAAAAATAAATGCATGCCACTGCAAATTAACACTTATTTTAGTTAGTCCAAGTCCAAATGAAAATGACATGTCCTGCTAAAATCAGAATTTTTCTTTCTTAATAGTTATAAATAGATAAAAGTCTTTTGTTTTAAATTTTACTAATCTAAAATACTTAAATGAAAAATATATATTTTGATATCAATTATCCCCTAAAAATTAATTTTGTAGGACCATATTTATTTAGAGATATTTTAGATAGGGTTGCCTAATCCAACTAACTAATCCAACTAAACAAAGTTAAAGACAATGAAAAAATCATGAGAAACAAACAAAAAATGTGAAAACTAAAAGAATCAATATAAACCAAGATATAAACAAGAAAAAGATGAACATATATGGATATAAGTCAAAAGGCCTACAAGAAAAAACAAAAAGGGAAAGAACTAAAAAATCATCAGACATGACATTTAGCAGAAATAATAAACTTAAGATTCCTAACAACAAAATTTGAACATAAAAAGACAACTAAAATAACTCAATATTTTATAAATAAAAATTAATTATAATAATTAAATAAAAAAGCAAATATTAAAAGCAGCATATAAACTTATATGAGTGTGTAACAGAGCAAAAAAGCCAATACAGGATAATACCATTAAGTGAGTAATCTAGAATGCCAAAAAATAGATGAGATCCAAAAAACAAGATTATAAAATAGCAAGAAACAGAACAGAAGCTGTTTATAAAAGAAAGAGAAATATAAAGAAGTAGAAGAGATATAAAAGTTAACAGTGGGTAATAATTTAAAAAATTCTATAAAAAAAACTGAATATAACATTCAATGGGTAGAGCAAGGAATGAAAAACAAGAAAGGGATAACTGAATATGAACCAGAAGAGTGGAAGGAATACTTTTACTTAAGAAGAAAAAAAAGTAATTAAGCAGAACAAGTAGGTGTACCAACTGATAAAACAAGTATGGATACACAACACAATACTTGAAACACTGAAATCATTACAGTGGTTTACAAGAAAGGAGATAAAGAATTATGTGAAAACTATAGATCAAATTACACTTTTTAAATTATTTATACAAAATATTGGCAAATATAATAAATAAGAAAATCAAAAACTATGTAGAAGAAATACCAGGAGAAATGGGTTTAGAGGAGGAAGATCAATTATTCTTTTTTTGTTAATATTTAGTACCAACAAGGGATTACATAATATAGGGATACTTTTCATACTAAGGCCTCTTTCATATCGACTTTATTACAACACAAGACAGGCAACAGCTAGGAGGTAAATATATAACATAAGGATAGACAGAGAGAACAAAGCTGGATTTATACATTCACATTACACATTGAATCCTAAATTTTTCTTTTAGTCCTTTTTAAAAGATCAATGATAAATGCTATACTTACAAACTTTGGAACAGATTATAGAAAAATCTTAGTTTGACATAATAAAGAGAGACAAGGAGAGAACCAGCAGGACCATATTTGGCCAACACTATTTAACAGTGAATGTGAATAAAAAATTTGTATCTACCTTAATAAAAAAACAGTTAATACATCTTAATACAGTTTTCATTGAGGTAATATGCAACATATCAAGGATACATTATGTGTAATTTAAGAATAATAGAACATTATAATTTTATTAAGAATAGGCATAAAAAGATCAGAAAGATGATAAATCAGGGGAAAAATATCACCTTTTAAGACTTACCACTAGATATATGATAAATTGGCTGCTGTCTCCAAGCTCGAGACAAAGTGTAAATTCAATGGGTAAAACATGATATTTTAAATGTTTGTAAAAACCATATTTGCTGAGTATATTTTGCTGACATATTTTTTGATACCTATAATTACAAATAAATATTGTTTCTTTGTTCAAAATTCTGATTCTGAATTTTATTTATGTATGTACTTGCAAATAATTTACCAGTGTTATTAATACAAGATTTTCTGTAACTGTAACCAAAATTTCACCTTCCTGCTAGGGTTAATACTTTTGGTACAATCTGTATATAGTTTTGGCTAAAATGAACCTGTTTGTTCCAAACAGTTATAAATTTCTAAGGGTTACATTTGGTCTGTTTGTAACTGTCAATATTTTCTAGATGCTGCATGTCTAGAAAAACTTTCACATTGTGAAAGGCAAATCATATAACTTATTAACAAAATAATAATTAATTAGATTAAATAGAAACACCAATTCTTTGTATCTACTGATTGTTAGGTATCCCGTAATCTTCCATTTTGGGTTAAAATAATATATTTCGTATGTTTAAAGTATGTCCTAAACATTTTGGCACACAAATTTAGCAGATTTTTTTGTAATGAAGAAATTTATGTAAACTTTATATAGTTAAGTCATAAAATTAAAACCCAATACTTAACTAAACTATGCTATTTAATTATGTGGAGCAGTCCATTCTGCTTCTCCAGACGCCAATTTCTTCAAATGACTCGTATGAGATCCTGAGCGGAATTCAGATCAATTTCTCTCAGTTTTTCGTAAATTTGCCCTCTTAATTGTTCTTCATCTTGGGCTTCCCAGCCTCCATGATAAATCTTACTAGACAGTAAAGCCCTAAAATCCTCTATTAGATGAGTTTGTGGCAAGTTTGGAGGATTATCATTTTTGGGAACAGAAGGTATGTGGTATTGTCGAAGTCAGTTTTGGGTATCTCTGGAGTAATGGCAGTGAAATAAATACTTGTCGTCATCTAAAATAATAATTTTTTTCATTGGCAAAGTGTACCCGCCTCAGTGGACTACGTAGTGGCATAAGAAGATGAAAATATTTGTTTTTTAATTGTTTGAAGAATAAATAAGGACTTTTGGTTATGAACATTCATTCCGTGCGATTTGTATTATTTGTTATTTGTGAATTTGTGAGGTGAGAATATCAAAGTATTAAGATATTTGAATGTTCATATTTTAAGGTTATGTTATTGTTTGATTAAACAGTTATATGAAGGAGTTGTGCTTGAGAGTATTTGGGGCACTTATATCACTTTCTATATTTAAGACTATTCCTCCTCAATTCCAACACTATCATACTCTTTGAAGATCTGTGATCCAGTCTCCTCACTGACATTACAACCTGGTTTTTTGCACTTCTTACCAATCTCACCTCTGTGCAATAAATGCATGTGGTCTTCCACTTTTTGGAAGATTCAGACTTGGTATTCCCCGCTCGGACTCCGCTATTGTTATATAAATGTTTGTATGTGAAATTTATACAACATCTAATAAAGAAGAAAATGACATATGGCGCAGAAGATATAACTTTGAACTGTACACAACATACAACGAACCCGAGATCATAACATCCATAAAGATCGGACGTCTGCGCTGGATGGGCCATGTTGAACGAATGTTGGAGACTGAAACACCAAAACATATTATGAGACAAACACCAGTAGGAAGAAGGTCAAAGGGAAGACCCAAACTTAGATACATGGAACAAGTGGAGCAAGATCTGAAAACACTTAAGATTACCAACTGGAAAAACAAAGCAAGGAACAGAACAGAATGGCGGAAAATCCTAGAACAAGCCAGGACCCAGAAAGGGTTGTCGAGCTACTGATCATGATGATCTAATAAAGAAAACTTCAAAATAAATAAATCTCAAGTGACAGTTAACAAAGTAATCAAAATTTTGTTAAAGGGCATACATTATTATTGATATGTTCTGTATCACAAGTTATATTAGTATACTTGGTTCACTGATCCCAATCCCAACTGTCTAATAAATTTAGTAATTATTTTTGGGTTACGTTGGTTAAATTTTGACCCAACTGGAAGTGGCTGGAAATTATTATAAAAACAAACACATGTGTGCATAGCCAATATTCATTAACCCTATTGCTCAGAAATGCCTATAGCCCATGATTGTTATATTATTATTTTTGACTTCTGAACATATAATTTGGCCCAGTTTGATGACTTACCATAAACCTCTATAATTTTGAATAATTTACAAGTTACAATGAAATTATAATCCTAGTACCTACTTACTTATAGTTTATATTTCATGATTAAAACTGTATAAAAATACTCAAATCCTCTAAAATTGTTATTTTACATTTTATTTAGGTACTAAAACAATATTTTTTCACAGCTAAATCCTGACGTAAATGCTTTCCAACGTAAGTTTGTTAATGAAGTTCGCCGATGCGATGAAATGGAAAGGAAACTCAGGTATCTCGAAAAAGAGATTAAAAAGGATGGGATCCCCATGCTGGATACTGGGGAAAATCCCGAAGCTCCACAGCCTAGAGAGATGATTGATTTGGAGGTAAGTTTTAGGACAAGATTACAGGTTAAGTCAATGGATAAAATGAAAAATATCGAATGCGTCTTATAACTCAACCGTAGTATTGATAATTGATGACTATTATTTAATTTATTATGCTAAAAACCTTAGTCACTTCACTGAGAACAACTTCTGTTTAGGTAGTCAATCCATGTATCCTTTTTTATGTGTTTTGCTTCTATTATAGTAATAGTTCCTTTACCTTCGTTCTTTGATCTATTATAAGCGCCAAATTTTTTTTGCGGACCACAAAAATCGTGTTCTATTTCTTTCGAAAAGCGTGTTTCACACTTTACATGTGCTTCGTTTCTTATTGTCTTGTAATTATGGTATGCCTGTTGTGTTTTGGTTGACATGTATTTCAGGTAAGCTTTTTTCTTTTCTTTACATTTTTTCTTCACTTCTGTACAAAACCATGGAGTTCTTCGGCTTGGGAACAATTTATTTTTATTTATATATCTTTCACCCACAACTTCCTTGCCCGAGGTTAAGATATTAGACTCAATTTTTACCTAGCTTTCTTCGAATCACATCATGTGTTTTCAATCGTAAAAAATGGTAAAAATCGCTAAACGTTTATTTATTTAACACTTTTATAGAAACTGAGTTCATTTGCGACAAAATGCAAACATTGCACACGAAAGCTGCTTTCTCTACCTTTACAATGCGTTTTGATTTTTGTCGATAGGACACTCTGGTCAAAAGATATCGAATTTTTACAGTCAAGTTGATATAAATTTTATTTAAAATTGATTTTGCTCGCGTAAATAACATTGAAAATCACCGGTCGATTCAAGCGTTGTTTCTAAGAGAACAGTTTATTCTACAGAAAAACAATTTTTGTTCAAAATTATCTCAGCTATTGGCATTCTCAGCAAAGTTCAGCTTGTTCGTATGATTTTTAGAGGTTCGGTGTCATTTTCGTCTCTGACGACTCGAGTAATTAGCTCGATTTCATAAAATTTGTTATCTAGCTTTTACTCTTTGTGAATAATTTTTTGGCATTATCTAGCCTCTTTGCTTATCGATCACCTGTTTCACAATGTTTGCTGCCCAACTCTATTTCTGACGATATAATTTCTTTGATATTGTTTCGAGACCTACTATATTTTTGTGAAAGTGTTTTAGTGGTTGTTCTCTTTATTCTGTATGTTGTTTTTATATTCCATCTGATATTAAATTTACATTTTTTCTTCTTTGCTAAAAAAGTCTTTCTTGTTTACTAATTTGGTGGACAAAAACTTATAGTCATCTCTCACGGACGTGATTATAATTTTGATTTTGTAAGTGTGACATGGACTTTATTTTATTGATCATTTTTATTCATTAATACTGGGAGCAGTATTTCCTACGTCAAACGTAGGAAATTAGTTGCCCAAGTTGGACCATCATTGAATGAAAGTTCTTACCAATATAAAATAGGTATTATACACTATTGACTAAACTTATTTGTAATTCACCTGTTTTTATAAACTCTTTCTACATCACTAATTTGATAGTGAGTCAAGTCTAGACAAAAAGTTTCAACAGTCAAGGACAAAGTTTATTATAATTGCTTTTGGTTTTGTAAACCGATAATTATATTGCAATGAGTAAATATTTCAATTTTTCGTTTGAAAAATAATGAGGTGTTCTGAGCTATTAGTTTATTTAATGTCAAATTTTTGTTAAGAATTGCTGGTTTTTAATTACCTTGAGACATATAGAGACAAAATGATATATATGTTAATCAATTATTACAAAGGAGGTAGACATTATCTTGGAATATAAATATTCTGCCAAGCGACGGTCGAAAACCTCAAATTAATCAAGTAAATCTAGTTGGTCTGCTTTCTAAAAAAAAAAACAAACACTAGAATATCCAGGGTATTTAACTTCGATAATGCGGAGTTAGATATCTCAGGAAGATACAGAAAAGAGGTTTATACAAAAATTATCATATCATATAATCATCATTATGGATCTACAGCAGTTTGTCGACCTTAGTCTGCTTCAGAACGTCCTTTAAATCGTCCCTATCAAATGCCTTTCCCCTCTATCCTCGAATGCCAACTGTTTTAAAATCCTCTTCCACGTCGTCAAGATATATATTAGTCTAGATCTTCCTCTAGTTCTACATCCTACTGGGTTTTGGAACATAGATATTCTAGTAGGGATTTCCAGGGTGCCTTCTTAGCACGTGGCCATACCTTCTTTACTATTTTTACTATATATGTGGGTTCTTATAGAGTCTGTACAGGGTGTCCCAGATTGGTATGTTTTGCAGGGTATACCGAAAACTAGAAGAGATAGAAAAAAAGTAGTTGAGATGTCATGACTTCTTTTTTCATTAAAGAAACTATTGCCCAATCAAATCATCAATAGCTATCCACATTAGTGAGATACAGGGCGACTATTGAAAATGTCGAAAACGAAAAGGTTAAATATCTTCTTTATTAAGATAAATTTTAAAAAACTATTAAAACTTTTTATAGATATATTATGGAAGAATTTAGTGGCTTACAAGAAATTTTTTAAGGGGTTCTCATTAAGGAAATATAATATCAACTTATTTTTTTATATGGGACACCCTATAAATTTTGACATTTTTCGTTTACATTTTTAATTCTCTTTCAGTTGATGTGACATATTACATACCTATTTTCAGTCGTTGGAGCTACTCTGCAAATACATTGTTTTTTTGACATCACGTTATAGACACTTCGAAACAAATCGCCCAGTAACACATTCTCACGTTTTATTACGCGGATAATAATCCTTCACAGTTTTATTTACCAGAAATAAGATCAATCAACTTAAAAAATGGAAATCTTAACACCTAGAATTAATTTTACAAAAATATTACCATTATAATAAACATAAAAACAACAATAATAAACAACGGAACAACTAGAATTCATTTTACAAAAAAAATTTAAAAATTATAATAAATGTTCGAAATGCCCCCCGTTTTATTATAATAATAATTTACATTTGAGTTGATTGAGTATATGCGTTGGCTTTATTTTTCTAAATGCTTCATGAATGCTTTGTAATAATTCTTCCTTAGTATTAAAGTCAGTTTTATCAATATTGTTTTTTAAAAATCGCCGAATTAAAAAATCAGGAGGATATAGTGGATTTAGGTGCTACATCTTGTTGAAATAAAAATGTTTTTCTCTCGACCAAATATTTCTCATCAAAAATGTTATTAAATTCGTTTTTAAGCTACCCATATATCCGATAGCAGTTAGTTTATCATTTATCATCAAATATATGATAAACTAATTTATTATGCTTGACAAAACACTAACGTTAAAACCGAATCTCCCTTACCTCTAGATCTCCTAAACCAAGTGAGGATCTGAGTGATTTCAGTATATGTAGTTCATTGTGTCAGTTAAATATTCCTGCACTGGATATGCGAGCTTCGTTGCTAAATATTACCTTTACTATTACATATTACCTTTTAATATAACCTACTCTACGAAATGTACCGAAACAGATTAGCGGATGTCTCTTCTTCAACCTGGGCCGCTCGTTCCGGCGATCTTGCCCTGTATTATGAGGTGTAGAAGGTTGTCTCTGGATTACATGGCGAAAATATTGTAACTTTCGAATTTTTATGATTTTTGTTATTTCTGTGCTCTTTTTCATTCGGTGTAAAACTATTTCATTTCCTATTCGGTCCGCAATATTCGTCAGTAAATCCACATCTCCAAGGCCTCCAATTTTTTTATTAGGGTTTCTGTAAGAGTCCAGCTCTCCATGCCATACAGCAATGTGGAGAATATGTAGCAGCGTATCAATCTAAGGTTTAATGTAATATCTCTATTAATGAGAATTTTCTTTCGTTTATAGAAGACGGCTCTGGCGTTTTCAATGCGTATTCTTATTTCTTTGCTCATATCCCAGTTATCGTTAACATTGGCGCCCAAATAGGTAATATTGTGGACTCTTTCTAACTCTATTCCATTCGTTCTGATGTTCATTGGTTGCAACTCTGTTTTGTTGACAAGTTTGTAGAAGTATCAAGTTTTGTTCATATTCAACACACTAAGATCGTTGTACTTGAACATATTTTTTGTGGATTTTATCCCACCGTGCGCATTCATCTTTTTTGCCAATGCCCATATAGTTGGATGCCATTGTAACGGGTTTGTTGGTAAACTTTTGTCATAATGAACTCTCCATCACCACTAATTAATTGTTGGCATGATCCTTTACCTTTCTTTTTCATTTCGCTATCTGACAAAAAAGGTGGATATCTGGAACCTATCAACTCTAGCTGTACCAGAAACGTAAATGTGCCTTTCTCTTAAATATTGTAATACATTATAATTATTAAAATAGTTGTCATAGTACAGCTGATATGCCTTAAAAGAAAAACGTTTAATCAGTGTGTTTTGCCAGTGTTAACTTACGGTGCGGAAACGTTGACCATAACAAGGAGAACAGTTCAAAAGATCCGTGTGTGTGTCAAAGGGCGATGTAGCGTGCTATGTTAGGCGTTTCACTACGAGACAAGATCCCAAATCGCCAGCTACGACAAAGAACAGGAGTGGCTGATGCAGTAGAGAGAGTAGCAACACTGAAATGGAACTGGGCAGGTCACGTGGCTCGAATGACAGATAATAGATGGACAAAACGGATACTGGAATGGAGACCAAGAGATGATGCCTACCGAAGCAGAGGTCGTTCACCAACACGTTGGACTGACGATCTAAAACGTTGTCATAGGAATTGGATGCAAGAGGCACAAGTTCGAAATAGATGGAAAATTATGAGGGAGATCTATGTCCAGCAGTGGATAAGCGAAGATTGAATGATGATGATGATGATGAGTACAGCTGAAAATTAGGTGCGGTTATTCTTTTTGATCGAGCCGTAACCACAGAACCGCCCAACCCAAATATAAGCGATTCTGTTTGATTCAATTCTGTAGTCGCTCCTTGATATATTATGAAATCATACAACAGTCCAGTGCTTATGCATAATACGAACATTTTAATACTACAAGGTTTCGGTTTATGTTTAACATATAGTTTTATGTTTATCTGTCCCTTGAATGGTAAGATCTGTTCATCTATGCAGAGTTGCATTTATAGAGGAAAGTAAAGGCATTTCGTTATTATACAATTATATAATGGCCTCACTTTTCACGGTCTGCCTCACTTTTTCAAATGTAAATTTTGGTAAAATTTACAGAATCTGTTGACAGGCATACTATCAGCAATCATAGGAATTTGTAGTTTAGTTTCCCAGTAGCATCTAATTCTAGAATAGTCCAAGTTCCACATCAAAATATGCATGCCAACAAATCTTTTCATTTCCTCAGTTGAAGAGTAAGAAAAACTATTGTCTTTTGTGGCAGCATACAAATTAGTATACGAACCCCTTCCCATACAAGTTGGCCCAACGTTAGATTGATAAGAAAATTAAATTTTAGACAAACAAAAATAAAAGCGCAGCGTAAATTTTAGAAGTTTTAATGCATCGAACATTTTTGAATATCCTTATTATAGAAAATATTTTATAACGTAATGAAACTATTGATTAAACAGAATAATAATAAATTTAAAAAAACGCATAGAATCCCCTTTATTTTTAATGACATCCACAATTCTTCGAGGTATAGTTTTTACTAAGATGTGACAAAATTCTAATGTAAACGAATCCCATATTTCTTGCAATTTTTCTTTCAATTCGTTGACGGACCTGGCAGGATGTTTTCTCAAAAGTTTTTTTTTATTTCGCGCCACAGTCTCTATCGGGGACAAGTCGGGACTCTTAGAAACCCATTCCAGAAGTGGTATGACATGGTTTTCAATCCATTTTAAACTCTTTTTTGAGGTATGGCAACCTGCTCCGTCCTGTTGGAAGACAAAATCTTCCCGCTGATGGTAAACGGTGTTCCATAATCGGTAAAAGAGATTCTTCTAAAATATTCAAACATTTGTCCGAGTTTACAATCCCATCGATAAAATGTAACTGTTCCACACCTTTAAACGACATGCTGCCCCAGATCATGACAGATGCAGGAAATCTGACTTTTTTCTTCAGACAGTCGGGATGAACAGCTTCATTTTTCCTGCGAATGACGCGACTTCTACTGTCTCCAACACACATTTTAAATCTTGACTCCTCACTCCATTGTATTGAATCCCATTGCGTCTGAGTACAATCTTTATGCTCTTTTGACCATCTTAGTCTATTTTTCTTTTGTTGTGATATGAAAATAAAATGAAATTTAATAAAAACAATTCGTACTAATTTTTTCAACTATAAAACTTACAAGTACCAAATCCTAATTTGTGAGTCTCTCGGTGACTTGTTGATCTAGAAACATGTCTTCCAATAACGTCACTCCATAAAACGCTTAAATCCCTATCATTTGCTCGTCGATTTTTTACTATAATGCGTTTTAATGTCCTTTTAATTGAACAAATTTTCTCATTGATAACTTTACCTCGACCCATTGTACAATCCACAAACGGCAAAAAGCTTTACAATACTACAAAATACATTTGACATTAACTGACAATATTATTGTTTTGATGTCTTTTTCCGTAGCCTCCCTCTGGATTTTCCCGTATAAGTGAATGCATAGCCAAGGTTTAATGATTTTTTTTATTGTTGAAAATAAATAAAAAAACCATAAGGGTAATGTTTTTAATAAATATTAATAAAAATGCCATATTAATTAATATGGGAACTTATAAAAACATGCAGAGTATAATTTGTTTATGGTAATGGACTTAAACTGCAAATTCCATAGGTGGGCCAACTGATATGGGAAGGGACTCGTATGTCGCCATTTCTTCATAAAGATCATCAGTAAAATAATGATGAAAAAAATGATAAGGACTTTCAAGTTCAAAGACGTTAGAAGTGGCTTCCTCATGCCAATGTATGTCTGGGGTTAAGTATGTCATGTTCTTTCTCCACTTGATGTTGGTATGACCCAAGATAAAAACTTATGGGGAAATCTAATTAGGGAAGCCACCACTGCATTACAATTGATAATTAAATAAACATTAAGTATTGTATTTTTCCTTCATATCCATTGACTTCAATTTCTATAACATTTTCCCCCCATTTTTCATGGCGTAACTAAATTTTTTATCTTTAGGCCACCTTTGAAAAGCTTGAAAATGAACTCCGGGAGGTGAACCAAAACGCCGAAGCTCTCAAAAGAAACTTCTTGGAACTGACTGAACTAAAACAAATCCTACGTAAGACGCAAGTTTTCTTTGACGAGGTAAGTCTATTGTTTCTCTATTTCTCTATTTTTTCGTACCATCCCAAATTTTGCTCACCTAGCATGATAGATATTTTTTTATTGAATCGACTTAATGTAATTGTGATTTGTGTTGATGATGTAATATTCATATGTCGATTAGTCTACGTTAATTAGAATATTTACCTGTTAGGGATTAGAGAGGACTTAGATATCAACGAAAAGCGGAAAATGTTGTAACCACTTGAATCACTGATCATTATTTAAATGTCGTTCAATAACTGTGTCATCTAGATCTCTTAGGACGCTTTTCCTCTAAACGGACAGTTGATTTTAAAAAACAAAAACAAAACTGGAACAAACCCAAAATTCTTGTTTCCATAAAGCGAGTTTGTTCGAGTGTTGTTTTTATTTTTGGTCATTTTCTACTAGTTTTCACGACGAAGTTAAACCACAGTATTCTTAGTTATGGCTGGCTAATACTGCAGTCCTTGAAAAAAGGGTATATTTCCCCATGCCTAAAACTCATTGCGTTATAACCAAATCACTTGGGAGTAAAAAGCTGTCCTTGATCAGATTTTTTTATAATTCCTTCTTTAATTTTTCTGTTAATTTCTTGTTCCAAATTCCTCATTCAAATCCATTTTCATACTACAAATTTCTATCTAACAATAAAACATGGACAACTTTTACAGTTACAAATTTCTATGTTCCCGGAAGGCTTCTATTAAGGTACAAATTTCTTCACCAGTCTACTGCTCTTTGGAACCTTTACCACCTTCAGACAGGATCCGATAAGTTTCATTAAAACGCGTGGAGAAATTCTCTGCCCCAAAACAATAACTAATTTGGTACAAAATGCGTATTCAAACTAGTAAGGCAACAGCAGAAAACACAAGATGACTGTTTCCACTGAACATACTTCAGTCTTTCTCTTCACAACATGTCGAAACCCTTTGATGTTACCGCTTTCGAGCTGTACCAGAAAAACAAAACTCGACTGTCGCAAAAAACGTCAATTTTCAAAAAGTTTGCGTTTGCGTAGTTTTGTTTTATTGGACACTAGTTTTGTTTATTTATTTTTTTTAGAACTAATACTATTATTCATACATTGACAATATTAGAGACATATTTTTCTTATTCATGTGTTATTTCACTGTTGTTTTTTCTTCTATGGCAGCCTCTAATGCTATTTTCTATAAATCAGTGAAATGTGATTTTAAGTAAAAAACAGTTATATTTGAATAATGGTGATTTTCATTGACATTTGAGTAAAAGTTATAATCTTCAAATTGAACTATTAAGGAACTGTCAAAACATATGATACTTTGGTTATGTCATTAATCTATGCATTTGAAAAATAATTAACGTAGACTTAAATAGTTTTATAGTTAGATACATTTTTGTTTTTTGTTGTAGCGCTTACACATTACGTATTTTTAACGTCAATGTAGGGTTATTTGTATCCTCAGATAATTCGCCATTGTATTCTAAATCATTATATAATTAAAATTTAATCTCCCGTACCTATTTAATTATATTTTATTAATTCAAATGGCTTTTTAATTATTTTGATATGCTCTAAGTATAAAACTGTATATAATGAATATTACATATTTAACACATAATATTACCTATTGTTTAGATCATCAGTAGTTTTATTTTTTTCTAATTATCGATGTTTATATTTTATTCCATTTGATGTAAGTTTTTTGACGATTTAGTTAAGAAATTTTGAAGATGCTGTATTTAAAGATATGTTACAATATTAGCAGGATTTGTGCAACCAATTTTTTTCGCTGGCTTCCTGCTTATTAAAGCAAACTTTTTAATGATTGCTATTTTTGACGTTTTTGTTTTTGCGTTTTTATCTAGAATTTTTTTTTTTGGTTATAATACAAATGCCTTGCATAAAGATATCCTTTTGCCTTAGATCAATTTGAACAAGATACATCTTGGCAACGTATACTTACGGATTTAAAGTACCTCCGCAAATAGAATGGATATTTGAAAAATAAATTTGTTTGTTAATAACAAATAGTTTTTATTTGAATAATAAAGTCGAAAAGATTCAAATGTAAACAGTAGAAACCTAATTGATCTTGAACTAGCAATAATCTATACACATAAAATTTGTCCGAGTACAGCGAGAAAATCTATAAATAAACTTTTTTAATAGTAATAAAACTATTTGCACAATATTCTCATATTTCTATTTGTTTCCTGGTTTTATAGATCGGACGCTTTTTTATGAAAAACTTTCTTTCAATCTTTTTCTTATTCTTCTAATCCAAAATATAAGAACTGCTAAGTTGCTATTATGTGGTTACAACCCAAGCATTGAAACTTAAATGATTCAAGCGGTCATTTCGCTTTAAGCTTTGATCTCACATATTTTAATCGGATCTATACCACCAAAAAGTTCATCTACGTTCCATCAACTTGAGAAGTCGAAGAAAAATAGCAAGCTCTAACTTACTGGATTACTTAACATTGTTTTGACAGTTTTTTTAGTGTCTGAAAATCTGAAATGTTATGAACATTGTTATATTTTTACCTCTGGTTTGACTCTATTTGGTTTGAAGATAAGTGGAAAATATAACGAACATGTTGACGGACAAAAATGTTGAGGCATAAAGCACACGTGTAATATATTAATTTCCCTTCTATTATGAGGCGTACATTAAAAATTTTCCACAAATTGTAGTAGGAAAATATATTGAGAAAAATCAAATTTGCTTCTCAAATTAAAGAATTAGCTTTATTGTATCTCAGCAATTTTTGTTGCTAATTTTTCGTGATACGTGATTGGCACAAAGAGCACAAATCTGCCCCCCTCCGACCCCCTCATCTGGTGATTTAAAACGTTTATCGCGAGGTTTGCTTTTGGTTCTCGGGAACGCAAAGAAATCACACGGTGCCAAGTCAGGACTGTATGCAGAATGCCTAACAAATTTATGTTTTTCACCTTTAAGTATTCAGATGTTATAAAAGCCGTGCGATAGCTGGCAATATCCTGATGCAAGTGTATGCGACGATTCTGGTTGTTTTTAGTTCATCAATCACTTCTGGCAAACAAACTGTTGTATACCATTCAGCTTCGACGGTTCTACCATTCTCTAACGAAATCATGGTAAAATGCTTAATTTTAACAAATAACCCTTGGCCATTTATTTGCCAACGCTGCAAGCGCGAACTACTTTTTTTTAAGCTCGTGAAACACCTATCTCGTTTTTTTTTCGTTTCGGGCTCATAGAAAGGTTAGACTAGGTTAAATAAGAATGGGAGCTTAACCACCCTTCCACTCGACCTAAGAGGCCTATTGTGGCTCATCTTTAAGTTAAAGTGGTCGTTTTAGCTCAGCCTTTTAACAAAGTGTATTATGGCCTTTGGTGACACTTCTACGCAGTTATAAGGCTCGACTTCATAATGCTTAAATCTTAGAGCCTTGTACTATCCATCCCTAGGCAGTTGCACAGAACATGTTACGCCATCTCGTCCTCAGCCTGACGAAATTTGTAATTCGTATTTTCTGTCAGTTCGATTTTATTCATATGTCCCTTTGAGGCAACAGTTTCCTGTTAGGGAACCTACGATCATTCCCATTTATATCTAGTAGATCTTTGAATCTCTTCTTCGAAGATTCATGTATAAAAGCCTTCGAATATTTGAGGCTCATTTGTTCGTACCATCCGTTCCACCCAATCCGGTATCGTTTTGGTTGTGCTTCTTGCTATGCCAACGGAAGATTCTGGTCCTATGAATGTTTCTTTTGTTGCTCCCCTGGCAAGTAGGTCCGCTTTTTGGCTCCCTTCAATACCAGTATGCTCAGGCACCCAGAGAGTAATTTACTTTGTTGCTTTTTCCGATCCGAATTAGATTCTGAAGAGAGTTCCAAACTAATTTGGAGTTAATCCGATTCGATTCCAGTGAATTTGATGCCGCCTGACTATCCAAGTATTCCAAAGTAACTTTGAGTCAATTCCATTCGATTCCATTGCATTTAATGCCGGCTAAAAAAATGTATCAACACTTTTAAATAAATTACGAAAAATATTAAGAACTCTTATCTGTTGTAAAGACTAATCTCACAAAACAAAATATGTACAATATTTAGAAACTCTATTCCACCAGAGGAATGTTTAGCAGTTACTCTTAGGTAACTATTTTAGATTTTTCGGTTGATTTCGTTTCGTTGTGGTGTCGCCAAGGAACGCACGGCTATACACTAACCACAAAAATATTCCATTGAGTTTTCGGCACGGTACTCGATGTCTTACTTTTCTTTAAAGTGTGCGCTGATTTATTTGAATACACAAAAAATTTCGGATATTCGTATGTCATTCGTATATAATCTGTCATTCTGTCTCCGACTTCTTCAAGCAATGTAGCCTTCCTTAAATTATTTTAAAGTGTTTGTTTGTCTATTTGTAGTGTAGTGTAATGTACAATTATATGTTTATGACATCTTGTTCTTGCCGGATAGGCCACAATTGACGAAATGCCCCTGAAGATGATCTAGGGATCGAAAGTACTTGGGCAAGATTTAATTAAACTGTGCTCGATATATGCCTTTTATCTGATCAAAGTTGATTTTAAATTGGTTAATTCTAAATAGATTTGCAATATTTTGTTTCTGTTTAAAACAGTCGTTCCAGTAGTGAAATACCTGTATATGAATCACACGGATCATTCTTATTATGGAAATCCCCAATATATTTTATTTAGTATTTTACATTTTTAACCGTTCATTAAATTATTTTATCGTATTAGCAGCTCTCCTAGAAAAATCCTGCTACTATTGTATAAAAAAGAACGTTTTAGGTTCTCATATATAGGGTGCTTAAAACTGTATTAACTAATATGAAGTAATATATATTTATGGTAGATTTCAGTATTTTTTAATCAATTTCCGAACAATTTCTAAAAAGAATTTTCTTTTTTTGTTTTTGAATGTTTAACCAGTGAGTTTTTCGGCCTTCGTCCTCTTCTAAATGTAAAAACGATATTAAGAAAGCTTTTTTGCATTATTAAAATATATCACTTATTATTAAAGGATTATTATCAAAGCTTCATATATTGATAAATCTGTATACCATATCTTACCCTGTTGGTTATAGTACTCCTTGTTTCTCCATACATTCCTGTATGGAATAGACACCCTATATAAATTCTTAAAATTGTATTTTTTTGTCATGTGATCTGGTTTCTCATTAAAAATATCCTTCGTCACAGTTCTTGTGATACTAATATGCCCCGGCCCTTCCTTGCAAAGTTTCAGTGATTGTTTTATTCTGTAGGCCCCCAATCTTGCTTCTTCTTGTATTACCTCTCCTTTTGGCTGAATTTCTTGTCCCTGTAGCTTTAGAGGAACTAATCCCTCTAGATTTGTGGGGACCCTCTCTATAAGTCCATTGTCTCACTAGTTCGAAGGGCTCGTTCATGCGATTTCTGACTTTCATGTATTGCACTTTCCTTGCGAGAAGATTACCAAATCATCCGCATATCCAATTGTTTTATAACCGTTTGCCTTTAAAGTTCGTAGTAGTCCGTTCATCACCAGATTCCACAGCAATGGGGACAGAACTCCTCCCTGTGGACATCCTCTGTCGATCCGGGCTATTAAGGTCTCTCGCTTTTTACCAATCTATTCATGAACATAGATTCTATCCACTTCAAACATATTTCCTCGACTCCTTTACTTCTCAGGGCATTGGTTATGGATGTTATCGAAGTGTCATCGTATGCGGAATTGTATAAAGCAATCTCCAATCTATATGTGTATTCATTCTAATACCGGGCCTAGAAAGTCGTTGTTCTCGTCTCAGCGGTATTGGTTTATAGCATTACTCAACCGCTTAGAGAACAGAATTTAATAAAAAAATTAATTATACTTTAAGTTATTGGAGCATCATAAAGGAAGATACAAGCAAATTAAGCTTTCATCAACATTGGTTGTAATTGTAGAATAGTCGAAAAGCTCACACCAAAAAAAATAAATTCGGTAACACAAAGAAAAACAAGTTCATTGTTGATGTATTCATTTTTAGATCCATTTGCGACTGGTCTATTAATCGATTTTTCTTCTAACAGCTTTAACAAATTATTTTAATCGCTTGGTTGATATGTTTTTAATAATAATTTTTACAGGCCAAGGGACGGCTCTGTTTTTTTTATGTATTAATTCTGTAAACACCCCGTATATGTGACAACGAATGTTTCTGTATGTAGTGGAGTCATATAAAATTTCTTGTTTCGATGGTGCTCTTCGCTTTAGTGTACATCAAAAGAAAACCGAAAATATATAAAATTGTAGATAACTTTATAAGTACATTGAATAAGTGCATCAGGAGAGTTCCAGCAAGACATTTGCCTTTATTTGTTTACTCAAACTGGAGAATTGCAAAGTTTTTCTATAGTAACACCAAATTTTAATTTTTAGTTACCGTATTGACGTACTATACGGAGATATCGAAAAGCACGGGTTCAATTATGTCATTTATTCCGCCGATATCTGGTTAGACTCTAGAACCACTCGATCTCAAGATTTTGCCACTTTGACTTATCATTATCGATCAATTTATAATTAGCAGTAGTTTACAAGATATGTCACAATATTATCACCTAGTAAAGTGTTTCATGAAAATAGAAGCTTTGTTTAAATTAGTTTTATTACAATTTACAGTTAATTAGAATACAAAGGTCCATAATTTCTGCTTCCAGCGCCTTCTGTTTATTCTTTACTCTTTACCATAGTGGCAATAATCACCATGTTGTTATCTTTGTTCAGTTTGTACTTACGTACCGTCATGATTTTTCAAGGATTGCCTATTTGTTTTAGTTGGTTTACGTTGGTCTTTTTTTTAAGTGCCATCTCCCAATCGGATATTGGATATCATCATCACTATCTTTACTCTATATATCGTTGCGCTGAAGAGTTCCTTTGAACTGCATCTAAACCAGTCCCTTAAATTTTTCAACCATGACACTCTCTTCCTTCCTATACGTCTTCCTATTATCTTGCCCTGTATTATCAATCTTAGCATTTCATATCGCTGTCCCCTGTTTTCGTATTACCACAAAATTTGCTTTACAAAGCCACAGTACCTTGGGCTATTTTTCAAAGTAGTTGCCTTGATTGCCAAGGCATTTATTGTATCGTGAAATCAGTTTTTCGATGCCGTTGTTCTAGTCCTTTACCGCCAAACGCCTGAGCCAGGATATGATTTCATCTTTTAGCTCTTCGTCTTTTCCAACACTCCCTTCCATCCAAGAATTCGTTCAGTTTCGGGAACAGAGGATAATTGGAAGGAGCGAGAAAATTTCACATTGTAGACGTTGAATTTCTTCCGGCCGACCACTGTGGTGAATCAGAAACCCCTTCATCGACTACATTTTATGTCATTTATTCTCTACTGCACATTTCAGTCTTTGGAGGATTTCGCAATAGGCTTCTGAATTTATTGTTTCACTCTCAGTAATAAATTCTACGTGTATTAAACCCTTACTGTCGCACAAAAGAGTTGCCATCAGTTTTCTTGTGTTGAGATTCGGTTTTTCTTTTTTGATCACTCCATTCTTCATAGTGCACCGGTTCTTTCTTGGTTGAACATCCAACATTCCATTTCCTCATTGAATATTATTTGTTCATTACATTCTCACCATAAACAGTCGTTATTTGCATATAAATGTCGATAGGCGAACATTTTGGCATTCACAAAATGAATCACTCTGCATACTTCACATTTGGCTGGATTTTCAATGGGCTATTTCAAAATGTTATAGAACAAATACACGTGATCCTTGGCTCACACCGATGCGACATACAGTGGTAACTGGCGCCCACGAAATCGCGGTGTTAGTTATTTACTTTCTGAATGACCTACGTATGTACTTTCGTTCCAGTTTTGTGGTATTTTTCTTACATCTTACATCCTATCAGTAATTATCCTTGGCAATTCCAAGTCTTCTTCTTTTAGCATCATAATCCTGAATGGGTCTGCGCCTGTCTGTCTAAGTCGACCTCTCTTTTGCCTTTATCTCCATTGGCTTACGTCCATAGTTTTCAAGTCGTCTTTTACGTCATCGTTCTGGTTCCTTCTTTCGTCTTCCTTTCGGATTCCATTGTAACATTTTCTTTGTTGCTTTTATATCTCCTTGTCTCTGGACATGTCCTAGCCATAACAGCCTCTGACTTTTTACAACTTGTACATTGTACAAGTTGTAAAACTTTTTACAACTTGTACCTGCATTCAATTCAATAATCTCTATAATATTAGTAGTTTCTTCTGATTCTCCATGAATTCTAAGTCTAGTGGTCCAAAATATATTTCACTCTGTGTCCAAGAACTCGATGGAAAAACTTTTAAGATTAATGATAGTCACGCAGAAGTAGTATTATTTCACGCTTAGTCCAGTCGGGAGGTCATTTGACCTTGCATGGCGAGATACCCTAAATTTTATTCGTCTAACCTTTAGGACGGGTCAACAGTAATGTAAATTTAAAACCGCGACTGAATTCCGCCGCCGCGGTACCCGCCATCTTGAATTTAAAGGAGAACCGTTTTCACTCAATATCTCCGCCGTGTTTAACATTCGACAAAAATGATACGAACTGAAATTGTTACAAAACGCAATTTCTTCAATCTTTGCAAATTTTTTCGTGCTGTCGATATTTTCCGAGTTAAAGGAGAAATTAGTGACAAAGCATAATTATTGAATTATCTCGTTTATTATTAATATCACGACGTAAATACAAACAATGGAGAGAATTATATTTAATAGAATTTTGATCTCTTTCGTTGTTTCACTAAAATCAATATTTAAGCTGCTACGTGTAAAGGCGCGAGCGTAAGACCTTGCGGAAACTGGTTTTTTAGAGATTCTGTTTGTTCAATATCTCGGTCATTTTCAAATTTTCAACAAAATTATAAGGACTTAAATTGTTGCAATTGCGATTTCTTACAATTTCGTCGATATTTTACAAGTAATAGGGGGCAGTTTGACTAAGTATAATTATTGAACATTGTTTTTTTGTATGTCTTTTTTATGCCTCACCCGTCGCGCAAAATTTAAATTTATCCAGCAATTTCGATGATACCGTGTTTTAACAGCCGTTAGATCAACATTCTCGATGCGTGCTATTTCTCGTCCCAATTCGTCGTTGCGCTTGTTTTAATGGTTTGTAAAAGTATCGAGAAATTCACGGTTGCGAATTACGAAAATTCTACGCCACAACTTTATGTGGCGCTTTTTTTCCGCTACTGGATCGACTTTTTTTGTGCATGTGAAAACCCAATGTTAGTGATGCCTACAATTCAACTGGCGATGACGTTGATGTTGTTGATAATGATAATAATCGAGATGCGTCGGTACTTCTTCTACGTGACAATTCCACAAGCCTCTTGTGTGTATAACTTTTCTGGCACGTTTAATGCATGACCACGATATCAACAATTTCGAGCAAACACTTGTGTGTTTCATCATCATGAATAATCCTTGATGATAAAACAATTTGAAGACCACGTTTTCACTGTGATATTATTTTCGATTGTAGCTTCTCCACACACAAAACACTGCTCCAGTTTGATCGCAATATGTCTACTCTGAAGAGCGTAGATTGACAAACTGAGCCTTTGTTCATGAAATAGTTCTTTCCTGCATATGGTCTGCTGCTGATTACGTCAACGCCTATGGTTCGTTAATCGCTTGTGTCCCGTTAGGCGTGTCATAGGCGTAGGACCTTAAATGTTGATTGTAGCACAAAAAATCAAAGAAATTAAAATTGTATAAAATATAATTCTCTCCATTTTTGTTCATATACATTTACGTCGTAAAGTTAATAATGAACGAGATAATTTAATAATTATGTTTTGCCACTATTTTCCCCCTTAACTCAGAAAATATCCACCGCACGAAAAATTTGCAAAGAAGAAATTGTAGGAAATCGCATTTACAGCAATTTCAGTCCTTACCATTTTTGTCGAAAAATTGAAAATGGGGATATGGAGCAAAAACGGTTCTCCTTTAATTTCAAGATGGCGGCTAACGCGAACGCGACGTCGGAATTCAGTCTCAATTTTAAATTTACACTACTATTGACCTTTCCCCTAAAGGTTAAAATAATAAAATTTGAGGTAGCTCGCCATGCAAGGTTAAGCCCTTTTTTTCGTCTAATCCGACTGGATTAGCTGTTACATTTTTATAAGTTTTTCTTAAAGTCAAATACTATTACCTGGTACTCTTTGGTAAATAGTTACATTTATTTACTTTGATAATTTTGAATTAAATAATATGACGATATATTATTCTTGATGTACGTGTAGCTTAAATCACTGTATATTTGTCTATAGAAATATTTTAATTTAAAGTACGTCACTAAACCTTATACAATATACTTATAAATTATCATATATGTTATCATTTTAGGAGAAATTTTTTTATTGATTACATTTTAATTCTGTTTACATAACAACTATCGCATTTTTATTAGTTCTAATGATTCACTAACAAACTATAATGGAATTTGGTTTAGACTAGGTATTTTGGTTAGAATTTTTGTGATTATCTCTGGCTAAGTACCTTGCAATGAAGTGTTTTACGTAACTTCCTATAATCGCAGCACAAACAGTTATGAGTAACATAGATTTTATATTATAGTATATATAGCATCCTAGTGATTGCCGAAAATTGCACAAAATTGAGTTGATAGACTCCGTAGATCTGACGTAGATCAGTAGTTGCTACAAATATATTTTATATTTTTCTATATCAAAATGGATATGTGCTACTTTGTCACCCACATCGATGAAATCGATGATGGATAAAAAAAGATCTAACATCTCAACATTTCGCTACACTTCTAGGTAGATTCTTCAGAAGCTCGGTTGACTGTTTATATACGCTAACTGACGTTGTCAAAGGGTACAGAGGCTAAAATCATCAGCTGGGGAAGGGGTACATAAACTAACGTATGAATTATGTGAAATATTGGATTTGTTCCCCGGCTATTTTTTTTCGTCCATGTATATATTGAATACTTGAATTACTGTGGCCCACAGCCAAACCCTATTCCTGAAGAAGCTACAAGTGTAGTGACATGTTGAGATGGACCGACATACTGGTCGTAGAACTCTGCACATCTACTTCTTCCATAATCTTTTGAGCCCCAAAATAAAATTTCAAACTCATTTTTAATAATTTTGAATGCAAACTTGTTTACAGATATATTATAAACATGACCAAAGGTTTTTTTGTTGGTATTTTTACAGAAAGTTATAAAAAAACTTGGTGGTTTCATCACGAAACTACTGGGACACCGGGTCACTGTTTGTGGTACAACGCAAAACAATTTTTTTGTCATTTAGACAAAGTCCTACATTACATGTAGAGCATTGCCACCTACTGATCAGCAGATGTCAATCTGGTTTCTAGTGGAACGCATTTTTTAAATTTACTAGCGAGAGATTCCAAACTTTTCCTGCCTCTGTTTTTAACTGTTTCGACTCCAATTAGTCCCCGTGACACAGCTAACCTAAAATCTTTTAGTGTGAGTACAGATCCTTCTCCTCTTTTACGAAAAATAATATATGAATTTACTAGTGCCACATCTAGAAAATACCAAAATATACGCATATCCACCTTTTGCTTTTTCGGTCTATTTCATAACATGACTTTAGCATGTCTGCTTTGTCTACATATCCCATGTGAGCATTGTAGTTCTTCACTAATTGCGGACAAAATATTTCTGCAACAGACCCATGCTTCAGCTTACGATTTACGGTAGAATTATCTGCAGGACTATGAAAATGACTAAGGAAGTATATACCTTTTCTGTCTTTCCACTTAACGAAACAATATTTTCTTTGTTGCTTCTCCAATCGAATCCCCCTCTCACCATTTCCTTACCAGAAGTGAAATCATTAGGTAATCCTTTCCTATCCTTACGCACAGTACCTATCACGGGCCTATATGTTGGCTTTCTTCAATTCATGCACAAGTGGTAAGGAGGTAAAATAATTATCAAAATAAATGTTTGAGTAACTTCCAGTAAGACATCTAGACATATCAATGACAACACGCTGTCCCAGATTTTTCTCTGCGACGTTACCAACTTTACCGGTATATATCTCAAATTGTGATATATATCCAGATTCATCAGCTCTAACCCACACCTTATACCCACGTTTTATGGGTTTCTGAGGCATATATTGACGAATTGATGATCGTCCTTTGAATCGTATCATGGATTCATCTATCTATACATTGATTTTGTGTAGGTGCATTGTATTCACGAAAAGTCTCTGATAATTTATTTAAAAGTAGTCGGATCTTGAATAGTTCATCATACCCAGGTTCTCCTTTTTTTTTACTTCAGTCCTATTGTCCACTAAATGCTTACTTACTTACTTACTAGCCAACGCAAACCCTTGGCATGTTAGCCATTTGGTGGCGCGCTGACCAGTATAGACGAACCGTTTCTCGTAGGCGATCTGCATCCTCCTCGGGTGGGTCTGTTTTCAGGGCTGGGCACTCTGGAAGGTGAGCAGCATCCATCTGGGGCTGATCACATAATGGACAGTTGTCATTTTCGCGGACGCCGATGCGATGTAGATGGGAGGCCAGGTAGTCATACCCCGTAGTTGTTCTGAACACGGCTACACTAATGGGTCTCGGCAAGTTGCGAGGGATTGGTGACTCTATTAGGTGGGCCCAAGATTTTCCAGCACCGGCTTGTATTTGCTGCTCTTTTATCTTCGCTTTGATTCCTCTTCTAATGGTGGACTTTGCTGATGTGTACGATTGGAAGCTAGGGGGCTGTGAAAGAGTAGTGCCTTCTTTTGCAAGTTCATCCGCCGCTTCATTTCCTTCAACACCGACATGACTAGAGATCCATTGTAGAATAATCAGCCACCCTTTATCCATCAAGTTCGATAGTTGGACGCGGCAAGATATTGTTTTGGCACACTTTTTGGGGGTGTTGGAAATTCTCAAGATTTTTTGCAGCTTCGTGTATAGCAGCAATTTCGCCGTCGTAGTTGGTGAGAGGGGCACCCACAGCTATAGAGCCTTTGAAGAACGTTGAGACATATTCTGCTCCTGTTCTTCCCGAGTCCGGCATCGAGGATCCATCGCAGTAGATGTGGAGCCACTCATGTGCTGGGTACTTGGTGTGTATCGTCTCTAGGGCGGCTTTCCTTAGGGCAATGTCTGACGATAAGTGCTTCGGGTCGTTATGGTTTTCAAGCAGTACTTCTGTGTTTGGTAGACAGCGGGCCAGTGTGGTTTGCGCTGGGAATGGGGCGGCTTCCGACAGGACAATGTGGTATTTTTCCATGATTTGGTTTGCTACTGTAAGCGGAGTGGTTTGTGTTTTAAGACGTGAGGCTGCTTGTCTATATTCGTGCCCCACTGCCCCACTAAATGCAATGTGCCCAAAATTTACCAAAATCTATTTCGAGACATTTTACTGGAAATGTACAGGTCCCGTACTTCGTCATTTGAAGACCAATAATCTTTTATAGATGGCAATTTCTTTATCCCCATTAGTATATGGCCTAGAAACACTTGTTAATTTATTTTTAGTTATTGGAGAAAAATTGGTTACCCCACCTAATTTTTTTGTAGCATATAAATTAGTTTGGAAAACAATTTCATCCAATAAATCTTCCGAAAAAAAAACATAAAAATATTTGATATGGCATAACAGCATCATCTGGTATGCTTACCGGTCCTGAAAAATTAGTAAATTCAACAAGTGGTTGAATTTGAATATTCTTACTCCAGGAGGCACTGTTGTAGTTTGTCGATGGTTCGTCGTCACTGCTGTCGTGGAAGTACCTCTGATGGTTTGACGACGTACCGGGATTATTGTCAGAATTTTTGTGGTCGTTGGCTACAGGATTTATAAGTGTATTTTATATATTGACATGTTCAGAATGCTCTGTAAGCTCATTCTCATAATCCGAGTTGTCGTCATCTGCATCTGAGATGACAGACACTTGATTAGATGGAATTGGTTCATAAAATACACTGAATTGTTCATCTGTCATTTTTTCTAATTCCAAATAACTATCTCTTCTTACCTAAAATAAAATACACAGTTCAGCCGAAACTACCTGTATAAATCCATCTGGACAGAAATTTTTAAAACCAAATTATCTCTACTCATGCACAGTACACTCTGTATAATAATATCTATAATATAAATAACTTACCAGCCATTATTTATAAATATTTATTGTTTATCAATCACGCAAACAATAACTTAATTTATACATAAACTTCTCTGTGACTGTTTGTTGATCGACGGGGTGTAACGGAAAAATCCGCGAAAATAGACCCTTGTTAAATTTTGTGTATAATGAGCATGGTTACAGGCTACACAATATACACGTAGATTCACCGTGGAACCGTTGGGACGTTCAGTAAAAATTTGTTTATCGATAGTTTCACAGCGATACCACTGGGATGAAAAGGGTTAAGTGCCATCTCCCCATCGGAGGTTGGATATCATCATTACTATCTTTAATCTATCTACCGCTGCTCTGAAGAGTTCTATTGAACTGCCTCTAAACCAGTCCCATAAATGTGTCCACCATATCACTCTCCTTTTTCCTATACTCCGTCTCTTATCTTTCCATGTATTATCAATATAAGAAATCAAATGAGATCGCACATTTTTGCTCGTATAAGCTTTGAAGCCTTTCAAATTTTGCATTAATTTCCACATGATCCCATTTAAAATAGTTTTACAAAATGGTGCCCGTACCCCAATTTAATAGTTGTCACTGAAATATCATAAAAACTGAACTTAGGTCTCTTAGTTTGATTATGTAGAAATTGATTAATTAAGTTTTATAGTTCAGAAAATACCTTAAGGAGGGGGAGACTAGATGCGCACTATATAGATAGTTTAAATGCACAATACACCTACGACTATGGCTATAAGAAGTTGTTAAAAAACAATTCATTGTAAGATTTTTAGCACGAGCAATTATTACAAGTACTGACCAATACAATAGAAATTAAAACTGAGGTTTTGTCGGTGAGTGTATATGATTTTAGCGTATACGTTTTAAGAGCTTGTGATTATATGGCTTCACTAATATGTTATTTCGATAGGATTATCAGGAACATCATTTCACAAACTCGAATTCTACGGCCGATATACAGATTGAGAATCAAACTAGGACTAATAATCGCGATCAGCCTTTCATTTTTTTGTAAGTGAATACAAAGTTGTTTTTTTTTCTTTTTCTGAGAGATGTGAGGTTGGTTTTCTAACAATCTTATAAATACAGCATCTTACCCTGCATGGTATGTTTTGTTTTTCTGTTATTATTTTCCATTTCAAATAATAATAATAACAATAACTTACCAACAACAAACGTAAATGTTTTTGCTGTGTTAACTGTCTCTACTTTCTTTTATTGTCTTCTTTTAGCTAACCTAATAGAACGTAGAAAGTAGTGAAGACTTTATACATGATTTCGTTTTAAATATAGTGTAGGAACCTATCAGCAAAAAAGTGTTTGTCAATATTAACAGTCATATTTAATCAAACTATTCAAATTTTGAGCTAAGCACTTAACGATAAGTTTTTAAGTTTTTAAGTAATATATCGGTCACTAATATATAATAAAAATTAATATATTTCAGCTTATTGGGGTTCATCAGTTATTTAGTGTTAGGTTGACTTCAACCTACGGTCCCCAAAAATGTCAGTAGTGTGTACAGAGCACAAACTTTTATACAGAAAGGATAGGGTAGCCTTCCAGGTATATAAAATGATTTAGAGAAATTTTTTTCTGGAATATTTCGTATCAGAAATTTTTAATACATTTATAAATTAAGTAAATAATTAAAAAAGTCTATTTGAGATTATGTAACAGGTTTCAAGATTTATTTCTCACTAGAAATAAATCAGGGCATATCTGGAAGTTTCTGCTACGTGATTTCGAATAGATCGTTCCGAAACAAACAAAAGAGATTTTTTCCTTGTGTTTTGCTACGGAAAAGGTTCCATCCTTGCATATGCAAGATGAAATACAATAAAACATAGTCAAAAATAAATAAATAGTAATGTTCACGATAAAATATAACAAGTATCGTAATAAAATTACCTTGGTCAAATAAGAAAACTGTATAAAGACATACTAATCAATAAGGTAAATATATAGGATAGAGGAAATCTGCACATCAGTGAAAGTTTGCTGAACACGTGCAACGGGGACTAATTAAATAAGTATTAACAAAGGAAGAGATGAAAGATTAATGCCCAACAAAGAGTGGAAAGTAGTAAGAGAGACTATGTGCAAATGGAACGATACACGTTAGAATAAATAAATAGACAGGAAGAAAAAGAAGAACACAAACCCTGCTAACTAAAGGAAGAGAACAAAGTAATACTGTTCTGTATTACTGTTGTGTTAATTCTCTCTTATAATTTTTGTGGTTAGAAAACTATTGTTCCAACAATAATTTTCTATCACAGAGACAATTCAGAGTGATATCAAAAATTACAACACTGATAGAATACCGAAAAAAGGTACGTAGAGATAAAAAAAAACAAAACCTAACAAATAAATAGTAAAAAAAATAAGAAAAGATCCGAAAGCCTATAAAACGAAACAGATATTTAACTTTCAGAAGATTTCAAAACAAAAATTTCGGAAACAATATTCTTAGTCATTACAACAAAAGTAGAATGAAAAGTATCGGTAGAAAATCTAGTAACTTCGGAAACGCTGAAAATTTGAGGTAACATTCTACAAGGCAAAATACCCGAAACGTGAAAGAATGCAGAGATCATACTTTTGCACAAAAATAGCAATAAGATGAATATTGAAAATTAGTTATCCAGGAGACCCTGGTTCCACATGTATAAATTACTAACACAAATAGTAATCAGTCGTTTGATGGTTTAGAAAAAAGAAAGGTTTTGGCACGGTGGATCATCTGCGAACCTTTAGAACGATAATCGAGAAATCCAGGAAAGACATCATTCAATTACACATGACTCTCACGAACTTACAAAAGGCTTTTATTAAAATCGAATTCTAGGCATTTCTGTCAGCTATAGACGGTGACAAGATACTCCCCTCTTATTGGTGATATTTACAGAAATACTACTATTCGAAACGGGAGTGAAAAGGTGATCCTTTTTACGTTAGCCATAGAATATTTTCAAACAATTAGAATGGAGAGTTTTCTTAAACATTTTAAATTGACAGATGACGTGGTTTTGATAAGCGCAAACATCGTAGAGCTGGAGTTCCTGATATGCGAGCTAAATAAAGCATCACAACAAATAGACCTACACATGAGTCCAAACACAATCAAAATATTAAGCAATAATCCGAATAACATCATTGACAACACAAGAATATGAAATGACATATATATCACATACCTCAAGGAAAACCAAAGTGCCAAACTTATCGAACCATGGAACGACAGATGCTTGGTATCTCACTTATAGATCGACAAATAAACGAAGCAATCCGGAACAAAACAAAAGTAAGGTACACCGCGAAGCAGGAAGCTAAATTAAAGTAGAAATCGGCTGGACACAACGAATGTCTCGAAGATGGAAAATGGAACAAAGAAATTGGAAACTGGCTACCGTAAGAAAGCGAAGAGACCAAGAGGAAGAACTCAAATGCGCTGGAGCGACGATATCAAAAGAGTAGTGGGACAATGTGAAACTCATCATCCACAACAGAGATGAATGGCGAGAAAGGGGAGAGGCCTGTATTCGACAATTCAAATAGAAAAAAAAAAGGTTTAAAACAATATTACCGATAACCAAATATGACTAGAAACCAAGTCTCTGACAAAAAAGTCGTCAGAGAGTCTAATAGTAACTGAGGGACCAATGGAAAGATCAATGTTAAAAATATCCTTAACAGACAGAATAAAAAGCTCAGACATTAGAGACACAGCTAGAGGTCACTAAAGGTAATCGAAAGAATTGTTAGTCTTAAGTGAAAATAGACCGGCCGGCTAACAAGGTAGAACTGGTCGGGAAGAATCAAGGTGATGAAATGGAGATTGCATATAACAAAGACAAATGTAAAAAGAACACGGCTAAGATGGGTTAATGATATTCGAAAAATAGTTGGGATAAAGTGGATGAAAGTAGAGGTAATGGATTTTAACAAGAGCTATGAGTCATGCCGATGCAGTGCACAAGTTTACCCGTTATTTACAAGTCATGGCTCTTGTCAAATTCCATTACCTTTAGCAGAATATAAAAGAAAAGCATGGAAAGTGTGGAAGCGACCTACATCCAACGAAGGCTATTTCTCGAAGATCTTTGAGGAAAAACTCGAACATCGAAGTAAAAAACTTCTGTTGTAAGTTGTATATTTGTTTAAAAATTTAAATTAAAAAATCCAAATGGACTATAATAGTGTTTAGAACGTTTTAGGACTAATTAGTCAATTTTCAGTTAACTTTTGGAGTACTTGCGTAACTAACCGCAAAACCAAACAGTGGTTGGGTTTACATTGAAGAAAGCATACTTAAAAGTATTCAATTATACGGCAATATGCCAATGTAATTGGATCACTAACCGGGAACCAGAAGTCCCTACTTGAAGTAAAATTTCTACATCTGAATTTTCGTTGCCGTATAATTTAATATTTTTAAGTATGTTTTCTTAAATGTAAAACCAACCACTGTTTGGTTTTGCGATTAGTTACGCAAATACTCCAAAAAGTTCACTGAAGATTGACAGATTAGTCCGAAAACGCTCTGAACTTCATTATAATCCATTTGGATTTTATAATTTAATTTTTTAATGAATAGCCAACTCCAATTATCCCATTTTAATCTTTGAGGAATTTCCAGGTGATTATGCTTCCATTACTATTCACTATAAACCTTTTACTTCGTATTCATGTCAAAATTAATTACCCTTAAGTTACATTTGTAATTGAATGGGCCTCTTTTGAGCGAAATATTTAAAGGTTAAAATATATTGAGAACTCAACTCAAAAGCCACTTTTTTCTACAGTGTTCTAATTAAATGCAAATATATTGATTGTTAGATATAGTGAATCTGTTGAATCTTAACAATGAGCCCATATAAGTATAACTGAAATATAAGGAAGTGCTTCCTCTAATAACATTGTTAGTAATTTTATTAATGTGTTCTTTTGTTGTGTCCGATATAGTACTCTGAATTATTCCTTGTGAATACATTATTATAAAATAACTGATAAATAAAAACGCAGAAAAAAAAATTTCCCCGGTTTTATATTTTGAAGTGAAGCCGCCGAGTTGTTTATTAAATTTTATATTTTTATTTCACTCTGCCCCAAAGAAAGATGTACACATCTATCTTCATTTCTTAGTATATATTGGTTATTATTATAATATATAATTATAATAATAGTTGAGAGTATTGAGCTATTTATGAAAGTTTATTTTACAAATAGTATATGCATATATAATTACAAATCCACTAGCAATATTTACAAGGAATTATATAGAGTGTATAATAAAATAAACTATGTTGTCTAAGAAAATAGGGATTTCTCAGGGCAATAGCCAGGTATTTGATGAGTTTTTCCGTTAATATATACCCAAAATAAGAGAAACTATACATTCTCAGCAGAAATTTCGGCTTTGTTGCGAAAAATGCAATTTTTTCGAATTTTCTCTCATTAAAAAACATCTATTTATACTTAAATATAAACATTTTATCTGTTAAGAGATAGAAAAATCTTCAAAATGGCGTATTCTAAATTTTTTTTTGATTAATTTTTTGCTCCAAAAACAGCAAAATAAAGCAAAATTGTTAATTATTATAACTTTTGTAAAAATTACCTTACACGTTTGTGATTGCTCTTTAAGAGGGATCTTATAGTGCTTAACAAGCTCTCAAAATTTCAGCTCGAACCATCAATTAGAAGTCTAGGAGCCGGGGGGTTGAGTATGCGCTTTTATATCCCCCTCGGTACCTTGACTTTTTTTGGTGCTTAGATTCGATTTTTCGAGGGTCTCAGCCTTCAGATAATTTATTATTAATAATTGAATTGTTTGAATAATTGTCTATCCTAAACTATTAAGAGATATTTAATTTTACCAAAGTGAAAATTGTTTCTTTTGAAAAAATGAACAAAATGGCGTTCGGTAAACTTTGATCCGATTGTTAGAACCGAATTATAACAAATTTCGTGAGAAAGAATTGCAACATACGACATTCGATGGAGCTTTTCCAAGTCTAGCTTAACATTCATACATATGCGATTAACTTTCAAAATACCAAATAAATTTCAAAAAAAGGTACATAATTGTTTCAGCTTTAAAAAAACTTCGCAAAACAACTTTATCTTTATTATTAAACAAGTTAACAAACATTAAAAATTTCACTAAAAAGTTATTAATTAGGTAATTAGTTCAAAAGAGATTTAAACAAAATTAAGTTATAAACTGTGAAAATATGGCTAATGGAGGTTATAGATGAACTCAAAACTAACATTTCATGCTTTGCTACCTAAATGTTTCTATGTTAATTTTTGTCCAAGATATGCAACTTTTAATAACGCGCTCTGACGCGCGCGGTCAGCTCGCAGCGAATGCGGGCGCGCGTTAACCTCGCGCTTAAATCAATTTTCAATATTTCAGCAAAAAATTAACAAAGAAACATTTACCAAAGCTTAAAATGTTCGTTTGGAATTTTTGTATAACTTCCATTAACCAAACTGCCAACGTTTGTAGCTCAATGTTGTTTAAAACTCTTATAAATAAACAAATTATTTCTTAACTTTTTAACGAAAATTTTAACTATAAACTGCTATAACTTTTCTTATTTATAATGATGAAGTAATATCTGCATCTAAAGTAATGGCTTTTATTCGCTGCGAGCGACCGTGCGTCTTAGAGCGCATAATTAAAAGTTCCATATCTTGGTCACAAATTAACATGAAACATTTACCAAAGATTAAAATGTTCATTCTGAGTTGTTCTATAACTTCTATTAGCGATAAGTTTATAGCTTAATTTTGTTTAAATTTCTTAATCTTGTAATTTTGCAAAGTTTTTTTTAAAGCTGAAACAATTACCTTTAAAGTGAGGGGGTTTTGTTATAACTCCGGTTCTAACAATCAGATCAAAGTTTACCAGACGCCATTTTGTTCATTTTTTCAAAAGGAACAATTCTCATTTTGGTCAAATTAAATATTTCTAATAGTTTAGGAGATACAATCATTTAAACAATTAAATTGTTAATAACAAATTATCTGACAGGTTTTCAGCCTCAAAAAATCGAATATACGCACTAAAAAATATATAAAAAAGACCTCAAGGTACCTAGGGGACACTCAACCTTCCCCTTGGATCCTAGACTATAGTTTAAATGTTATACAGATTGTTTATACCATAAGTCATTTATTTGTAATAACACAACATAAAATAATGAAGATATAGTAATTCTACGGGACTATATGAAAAATAAAGAGGTACTTTTAACATGCTGCAAAAAAAGTTAAAAAAAAAACCATTTTTATAACCAAAAATCGTTTTTTAAAGTTACTGTTATTTTTACCTTATAAACAATTAGAATAACTTTAAACTATTACTTGTAGACGAAATATTTTTTCATATTGATTTCCGAAGGGAAAATCGAAACTCACAATAAACTTATTTTAAAGTAAAATTGTTTGTTATACCCAATAAAAATAGTAAATAGTATTTTTTCATATTTTAAAAGCTGAAAAACACGAATGTAAACAAAACAGGTATTCTGTGACGATTAGGTAAAAATCAGGGATTTTTTAATTCGCAGCATTTTGTTTATAATAATTAAGACACGTAATTAGTCTCATTTTAAATATAAAGACTGTTCTGCAGAAAATGTGTAAATTTTCTTACTATAGTTGTTATATTAATAGAAAAACTCGTCAAACTCTTGGAAAGTCCTGAACACGGTTAAATTTTACTTAATGATTTTGTTGAGTAATGAAAGTTAGCCAAGCATGAAAAATTGTTTGATGACTAATTTAATAGGTACTTACACTAATATAATCGATATTGGCATAACATAACAAAAACATTTACCACGAGATAATATTTTTTTCTGATTTATTTTTACTTATTAATGCCACCGTTGCAGAATGTTTTGAATTTTTGTTAATATTTATGTAGTTAAACAAAAATAAATCAGTCTTACAAATAACATAGTTCTTATAATTGGCAAAGAGTTGTTTTACCGTAATATTTTCGAAATTTCAAAATATTCCCCATGTATAAAGTCAATTAGGGTTGGTGATGACATTATCTAACAATTTTCTCTTACTACTAACGCAATCAGTTTACAGCTGCTTATTGGATTTTTTTATTTTTGTTATAAATGACGCTCGTCAGCCTGGTACCACATTGCCCTTTTTTATGCAAATATTAATATTGTAATGATTTATACATACACCCAGTATTTTTCGTGTTGTTTTTGTCTAATATTTGTCGGTGGAGGGACCCAATATGTGTATGAAATGTATACTGTATGCATACTTTTTTAGTTACGTGAATATTTAATATATTATTAACTAGTTGTTTACATGATGAAATTTTAAGTACGGGTTTTTTTTAAATAGGCGATAGAAAAAACAAATATAGATTCAGTTTTATGACTACTATGTAAATCTGCTAGATTTTCTTAGGTAAATATATTTTGACCATGGAACCGGTTTTAACGTATTTTATATTTTTTTTAATTATAATTATAGAAATGTGATATTCTACAGGTAGGCGATGGTCTGACATTCTCTGTACATGTCTGTACCAAATGCAGTTTACTGATACAGTTTTTGCTGGATTTCTTCTATGATGGTGTTTGTTCTGTCCATAATTTGTCTTATTTCATTTGTTATGTGCATCATTCTGCATATACCTGCTGATCTGTGCCAAAAATACATTTCTAGAACAAGCAGTTCTCCATTCTCTTAGTGAGTGCCCAGAATACACATCCATAAAGTACAACTCTTTTAAAAATACTGTTATACGAGTATATACTCAGGTGAAAAAAAAAACGCAACGGAGAAAATTTTGGTCAAATCCAAAGTATTTCAGTTTTTTTAATTTTAGCCCTATTTTGATGATTTTTTTAGCGCACTGTGTAAAAATTTATAAATTTTAATTTAGTGTAGCGAGTTTTTTAATAAAATTTTGTATTTGACTTATACGGGGTTAATCGAAAGGTGGGTTTTTATCCTAACTTTGAAACATTCTGTGGAATAATTCGTCAGCGGATTTTCGTAAAACCTTGTTTTTCGGTGGCAACCATGTCTTCTAAATATTATGTTTTTTGTTTCATGTGAAAATATGGATTGGTTCATTTTTAGGAGTGGAATGACTTTGCCACCCACAATATATGACTTTTCCTATTATTACCATTATCTTTTGTATTAATTTGTAATACGACGATGGGGGCTTTGGTGACTGATTCGAAAGAATGTCATATCGACATCCCAGAAGCACTGTATTTAAATAATAATTAAAAGCAAAGACATGATCTTGGTTTTAATGAACAATGATAACAATAATAAAAAATTAAAAAAAAATAACTTAAATGTTCCTTAACCTAAGTAAGCAAATAACAAAGAAAAACTACTAAAAAATAACTTAATATTTTGTGTTGCCTCCCCCAGCTTCTATAACTGCCTGTACACGTCGGCTCATGCTGTCTGAGGCTGCGAATATCATCGTGCTGGATGTTTTGCCATTCCTCTTCTAGAGCCAAACGAAGTTCCTTAATTGACGCTGGTGAGATTTCGCGATCTCTACCAAGCATGTCCCAAACGTTCTATTGGGTTCAGATCTAGCGATCACGCTGGCCAGTTCATTTTAATAATACCAACTTCCTCTAAATATTGCGTGACACGATATATATTGAGAAAATGGTACTACGTGATTCGCTAAAATTTCCTCAATATACCGGTGTGCAGTCAACGAACCCTCAATAAATACCAATTCAGTGTGCTCCTCTCGGGATATTCATGTCCCTGCCCAAACCCCCTACATAGCTCGTTCTCTCCCATCTGATTAGTGAAGACAGTATCTCGACTCATCCGTAAAAAGAACATTACTCCATTGTCCTAAATTCCAATTTAAATGTTCACTGGAAAATTGTAGTCTAGCCACTCTGTGCCGTAATCTTCGACGAACTGTAAATACAATAAAATTACATTATTGCCTCGAACATCTTGAATCTGATTTCTTGTTTTCACTGCTGTTAAATGACGATCCCGCAAAGCGTTGACTCATATAAATCATCTAAAGCGGTAGTTTTGCACTTCCTGTCACTTCCCGCTTTACGCTTGTTTGTTCCAGTTCGTATAAAACATTTCACTACCCTTTGGATTTTAGAGCGTGTGTAGTACTCTAGCCACATATTCATAATTTCGTCCATCTTTAACCAGAGCAACGGCTTTCGCACAATCTTCAACACTAAGAACCATGACCAAGCTTAGGTAAACAAAATGTAAGTGTCAATAGGACATAATGATAACAGTCACCAAAGCCACCTCGTATTACAAAATAACTCCAAAATAATCATAATTAAAAATGTCCTAAATTGTGGATGGCATATTCATTTGGCTCTAAAAATTGAACCAAGGCCTATTTTGACATGAAACTAAAAACACAATGCTTAGGACACATGGTTGCAACCGAAAAATAAGGTTTTACGAAAATTCGTCAACGGAATTATTCCACAGGATGTTTCAAAGTTAGGATAATAAAACCACGTTTTAATTAACCCAGTACAATAAGTCGAATATAAAATTGTATCAAAAAACTGACTATACCAAATTAAAATTTATAAGTTTATACACAATGTGCTAAAAAATCATCAAAATAGGGCTAAAAATAAAAAAATTGAAATACTTTGAATTTGACCAAAATTTTCTCCCTTGCGTTTTTTTAGTATCTGAATCTAGCTGTATCCTTTTCTGTTTAGAGATACTTTTTGACCAGAGTAGTGTGTTCAGTGTGCCAGATTATTTTACATCTTACATTTTACATTTTAATTCTACTATTTATATAAAATGTTCCTTGTGTCTTTCATAAAACTTTTCTGAATCAACAGTTATTATATATTCAGTAACAATTTCCAAAAGCTTTATTCTAAAAATATTTGGCGTTTTCTCTTTAAAACCTTAATAGATCCCAAAAACATTTTGAGCTTGTATTCAAGATTCCAAGAATATTTTAATTTTTTTTTGTTACCTAAATGGGAAATTTTGCCGTAGGCTTAAAATTTGCGTATTTGTCACTGCCCCTTAAAAATGATAATATAATACATTGATACTAACATTCAGTAACTTCATCATTTTCTTTTCGTCTAAATTTGGTTTAAAAGTTTGTCATTATATTAAAAATAATCGGATATAAATTTAAATTAAAGATTTTAATAGCAGGTTTACATAATTAGTCTACCGTGTACTAGTTTTTACAAAAAACTTAAAAAAAACCAAAGTTTTCGGAACTTGAATCTACGTGTTTGTAATTAGAACTTAACCACGATTTACTATTAAAAATAATTATTTAGTACACCACAATTGTATATTTCATTTTGACATCAGTGTCCACTATAGCAGTTCGTGATTTGGTACATGGTTTGATCAAAAATATTCTACACAAATGTTATTAGAGAGCAACCTAGAGATATTCAAACAAGTTATAATAATATTGCAACAATTTTAAATGTTTTATTAAGTAGACACCTGTTGAAATTAATTTTGATCTTAATAACTTTATTATTTGTGTCGCAATTTTGACAACACTTTGGACAAGTGGAAGGAAAATCATACCAGACTAGCTCACACCATTTACATTTCCAACTAATGCAGGATTTATACACATTTTATGAGAAAAAACAAAACTTGGTCAAGGGACAACATGATCGACTAACACATCGGCTTCAATAATGTATATTTGCTCTCTCAGTGGTTCATCATGTACAAAAACTAGCTCAGTACGACCTCCGATTGATATTCCGAACCATACTGTTAGCTAGCTTCTCCCGTAACAGAGCGGAGCTTCAAGTACACTCCATAAATCCTTTCGCTTCTAAATATGCTTTCTACCACTCGGAATATGTACGCACAAGCGTGATTCATCCGTAAACATAACGGTTTGCCACCTGCATCATTCCAGTTAAGATGTTGACTATAAAATGCTAATTTTGTCATCGGTGAAGTTTAAGCAACGTTGCACCATTGCCTGATCTGCAAGCTTAATCGCCCTTCCACGTGTGGTTTCCTTTCAGCCCAGGCTTTTTAACAAAGTCTATTATGACCTTTGGTGATACTTCTATGTAGAGCTCTAGTTGATAATGCTCAAATTTATTGAGCCTTATTCTATTCAACTCTGGGCAGTCGCACAGAAAGTGGTACGCCATCTTATCTTCAGCCTAAAAAAATCTGCAATATGCATTTTCTGTCAGTTCTACTCATTGATTATTCCTATTCATATCTAGTAGATCTTTGGATCTCCTCTTTGAAGATTCATGTATAAAAGTCTTCGAACGTTGAAGACCTATTTGTTCGTACCAGTGGTTACGTTTCATTTGTTCACCCAGTCCGATATCGTTCTTTTGGCTGTGCTTCTTGCTATTAAAGACAGTTCCGATTTAATGCCGATTCGCTATCCGATATAATTTTTATAGATCTGTCCCTGCAGTTCCTCTTTACTAGTTCCTGTAGGCAGATCTCTAGCATAAATTTCTGCTTGGAAAATAGTGGAGTGATTACCTAGGCTTTTCCTCCATACACTCCAGCTCGAATTCTTTCATCGGTTTTTGAAATCCACAATCGATTTCTTGAGGCAGTCTCACATTGTTGCTGGATTTTCCGTATAGTAAAAAAACTAACATTTAATCTTCACGTGGCATATTGATATTTTCCCAACTCTTGTAAAAGAGCTAAGGTTGTAGTTCTTACACTTTTCATTTTTAAAACCATTTTGAGAATTAATCAAATGTACTCAAACTGACCTTGTCACAATAGGACAGCTGTCAAATCATAAATGAATTGAAGCAATCTTTAGATGACGACATTGAAGAACACGTAGTGCTTTATTCAATAACGTAACTGTAAGCGAATCAACATATCAATTAAAAGGAAAAAATTATAGGGAATGAACCAAGCTTGCTTCCTAGCTAGTATGTAAACATTGAGTGACATACATCCGCTAAAATCTAGACGATAGAGTGTTTTAAACCTTGACAATAACAACATCATTTTGTTTCCCGTTGTGTAATATTATTACCTTGTTCTGTGGGTTCAGAGAACCTAACTTTATTTGACTACAAAACTCACTTATAAATATTACAATAAAATTATTTTCGATTACAAAACAATTCACGCTGATACGTATTATCGCCAGTAGTAATTATCTAATGCCCACCTCCGCTGGCTTATATAATAAGAGCGAAATGTTCTCGAAATGAAACAGCTTACCGGACGACGGTGGCGTTCGAATCCACGCGAACATCCGAAACTCTAGAAGAGAGTATTCTCGACTTCGCTAAAGCACAGCGTAGAAATAAGGATTATGTGACACAGCATGTAAAAGTGATACTTTATTCTAAATCTGAATGATGTAAATTAATCTGATATGGCATTCCTTATATTTGTCTAACATCTAAATTGGGATCATAAATAACAACGGTATTTAAGATCAAAATTTTTTAATTTTAATGCGGTCGTTTTTGAGTTTAGATTCGCCATCGGTCAACAGCGGTTAATGGTCACTCGTTGACTCATAAGAAACCAAACGAATGGAAACTGTTCAGTTTGTAGTGAAGTTTTCAAAACTACCAGCCGAAAAATCAAAATCTGACAGGGAATCTAGTGCAATTTAAATAAACCAGTATGCTACTAAGATATTGACGATTTGCAAAATGTGTGATAAACCAAACCTATTTAGATAGATAGACGGGTAACGCAGGATACCACAAAATGGTGTAGAGAATTTGAGAAGGGCCGAGACTTTTGGGTTCAGAATGAATCAAAAAGCACAGTGAACAATAGGCAGTAATTATATTTTGACTGATGAATCTTCTTTCTACGTTGATCCTTTAGAGAGAAGTAATAATTCGTTTTTTACCTATTATATGAACTGTTCGTTATAACTCAAGTGGTAGTTAATATATATAATAATAAATTATGTCGAATAATTATGTCATTATTTACGGAAAATGCTTCTATTTTTATGTCTGGAATTTTTTGATCGAACCTTGTATACACACGCATATACAATATATTCTCTTAGTTACATCAGCTTAAGTTACCGATCTTCGTTTAAAAAATGACAAGCTTATGATTAAAATAATAACCTAAACCTAAAATACATACATATAACTAACTATTTCCATGTCATTTGTAAATGGTACGCGAAACTTAAACCAATCATTTCATTTTTATCGATCGACTAATCAGTTATTAACTGCGACAAATTTAATCTCATTATGTATCAGAATTATCCATTTCAAGCTCAACAATACTGTAATGATCAAGATAATTAGAGGACAGTTGTAATCATTTCATTTTAAGCGTCTTTCATACCGAATGAATCTGAATCATTCCCAATCAACCTCTATCACTTACACCAAGATATAAGCCTATTGCTAAAAATTCCACCAGGCTCAACAACTCCAATCACATCGCTTGAATCAAGAGCTTAAAACTTCCTCATCACACGATAGATATAAAAAATATTCAATTAACATATTTAGCAGTACTGGATTCTTCTTCAAAAGTTTTGTCGAGAATTCAAATTGCAAATGTTAAAGGTACTGCAAAGAAGCTCTACCAAAATAAAAGAGAGGTAGTGTATATAATATATTTAAATTGTCTAATCACAATGATCTTGTCTAACAATAATCACAACATTGTATATGGTTATATTGGGAGGAGTTCCATATTCATGTGTAAACTGTACAATTTCATTACCTAATCAATCCGACTTAAAATCGACTAAAAATGGTACGGTTTGGACATTTTCAATAAACAAAAAGATAGAAAAAGACAAAATAACAAAAGAGGGGAAGACCTAGGACTAGATGGTTAAATGACGAGCTTAGAACGATGAACTTAATTAAGAAAATGGAGGAGAAAGTTACTGGAGAGGAAAGGAAACAAATAGCCTAGGTAGTTGCTAGAAGCAAACCAATTGGTATTAACCTTATTGCCTTTTACGAAACACCCAGTGACTCGCATAAATACTAGAACCGATAATTATGATGAGAAAAGATAGAAAATAAGAGCAGATTTCATTCCGATTGATTTTATTTGACGTAGGATTATTCTTTCGGTAAATAAAGTAAATTTTGCTATTGATGAAGACTAAAATTTGAAATTGGTAGACACTATAACGAGGAGAGAATTGATTTAGATTCATTTAGTCTAGAAGAATCCCTTATTTTATGGGATAAAAGATGCCCACATTAACGTTTATTAATATCTTATGTGATAACAATACTTACTGATATTTTCCTGATCTACACTATCGAGTTTATATCTTAACCTTGTTAGTGTATCTAAAATAGTCCCGATTTGTTTCTTTTCAATGTCATTTCTTGTTTGATTGTTTGGGCTCTGGAAGATTCCAGCTATGTCTTTAAGATATCCCATGGACAGCATCTCATTTTTTTCCTTTTAAATCAGGAATCCTTTATTTCTTTTCTGCTCGTCTAGGTTAATATGAAATTTCATTTTCGTGCATATGAAAGCCCAGTATCTTTGTTGAAATCTTATGACCTGATGGACATATAAAATCAACATATAAAATGCAGTTAGTCTAAATAGGAAGCAAATGTAAAGTGTTATGATTTTGAACACGCCTATGACGCAATAAAGAGTGGCTTATCTCTTATCTAAAATCCTGTAAAGTTTCAACATCACCTCAAAATATATCCGACTAATAAAATTAGAGGTCTGCATACAGAATTAACTTAATTACAGCTTTCATATAATCAAAGGACTAAAATAAGGCGATAGGTCGGCTCCAATACTGTTCAGTTTGGTTCTTAGAATATGTCTTAAGATAGCTCAATGTTGGACTAGAAATAAAAATGTAAACGACAAAAATACTAACAGAGCACATCAAGGGGAATAGAAAGCAAAAGGGAATAGAATAGAAGACAAAATTGAAGTAGTGAAGAAAGTCACGTGTCTAGGAGTTGAATTGCTGCTTCGAAAATTAATATTTAGAAAACCATAACCAGACCAACAGTATGGATGTATAACGTGGTGATAGCAAGCATTAAGAGAAAATTAATTTTTTAAAGAAAAAATGCCAAGATCTTTGAACCGATTACCAAAAATGGAATATCGAGATCCAGATATAACTGAGCCGAGAAGAAGGGTCCAAGGACAGTGACATGGTGTGCGGAGAGCTGTCGAGGTTGAGCGTGGGATTCCCTTTACGTTGGATAAACTGGCTGTGGCTGGGGGTTTCCTTAAGTCTGGCAGGTGTCCCGCCTGAGGCGGTTGTACGTCTGTCTCGTTTGGAGCCCACGTGGCTGCTGAAGCAATGAAATGCTCTTCTTGTCGCTCAGTCATTTCCGGATCGCTGGAAAATCTCGAGGCTCGTCCTCCTACAAATTCAAGGCAGGAAAATATCGTCATATTTACCTTCTTCCTTGCATCGGAAAGTTGTATGACAGAATGCTACGTGCACGTATCGAGGAGGTGATTGCGATAGACAGTATGGTTTTTGTCAGGGTAAAAGTCTAGTGGATGCGGTGACCGATGTGCGTCGGGCGGCACGGGACATTGGGGCTGATCACCGATGGGTTATCCTGATTCTCTTTGACGTCTGAAATGCTTTTAATACATTGCTGTGGTGTCACGTAATGAGCTCTTTGGAAGCAAGGAATTTTCCTGGGTATCTGAGAAATGTGGTCGCTGGTTATCTTTCCGAGAGGAAGATTGTGGTAGAGAATGCTGTGATGGTTGATGTATTCTGTGTTCCTTTACATGTGCCTACACGTGCAGGATTTATCTGACGCAAATGCTCACAGGCTATCGCTGCTTCCGTATCTACCTTTTCAGGTTTAGGAGGGCACAGTGCGATCAGTGCCGTTACTGTGGTCTTTCGGATACTGTGACACATACGGTGTTGGAGTGTGAGCGTTGGGCGGATGAGAGAGGAAGTTTGAAAGAGGGTGTAACTGCAGAATGTTTGATTCCGTGAGAGAAATGGTGGAGACAATGATGAGGCATCAGTGGTGGTGGACACGGATCCACAAATTTATTAGGGAGCTGCTCTCTTCAAAAGAACGAGAGGAGAGGGAACTCACAACAGAATGTTGAAACGAGCGAGTAGCACCTCGGTAGGGTTCGAACTGTCGCAGGCCGAAATAGGAGTGAATGAGAGACAGACGTCGCAAGAGAGATGGCAGTCTCGCTAAGACAGGGGGTTGAAAGTCTTTGTTGGTTCGTGTGGGTGTGGTTTTCCCGATAAATGTGTGGGAGAAAGAATGGTAAGCGGGTGATAGCAGGACATCAGGAGATATGTATTGTCCATCAGCCCTGGGTGAGTCACAGGTGTCTGAATGCAGATTTTCCTTCTTCCTTCTGTTCAAAGGAAAATCTGTCTCAGAGTTCGCTAGAACTCGGAACAGAGACTTCGATGGGCTGGTCGTTTAGTTTTAGTGAGGCTGTATGACGACAGATTACCAAGCTCTATGGTGCAGAAGACCAAAATGAAGGATATGAAAAAGATGAGAGAATGAAGTAGCAACGGAGCGCAAAATTTGAAGCATTTGGAACCAAGCGATATGGAACTGTCCATTTTGAAGGCAAAAATTACAGGAAACCAAAGCTCAATTTGTACTGTAGGGCCATTGGAGTCATTGAATATCGTTCATGGGAGGACAACATGGTGATACATACAACTAATTTTTGGATTATCATAAAAAAGTCTTATTCATTACCCTTTTTTATCACATTTCTGTTATTGTAAAGAAAACTTAGAAATGGTTTTACTTCACTTTTTTATATATATATTTTTAACAAATCCTAATTAATATTTCAAATATTTATATTCTTCGTCGAAATATTTTTACTGTGATTTATGAGGTCCAAGAAATTATAGGTGCTAAATAGTTACAAAAACAGGTATTTCTATGACACGTAAATAAGTGGTATTGTTATCTAATGAGTCAATTTGTACAATTTTTTATTATTTTAACATTTCTTATTTAAATTGATAAAATACATTCTTATACACTGCAAAAAATTATCGATGCCGTTACCAAATACTTAATGACCCTTCTAATAATTGTTTTCATAGATTTTATAGTTTTTGTCAAACCGTCCAATAATTGTGTGCAAAGTGGTAAATTGGCAATAAGACTACTTAACTGGAAATGGCTTCTGACGCTGTACAATGGTTCGAATGTATCGAATTTGTTCCAGCCTACTAATCGGCCAATTATAGAGCTTCTGATTTTTGTCTAACGCTTCGTAACAACGTAAAATAAGAGGGTATTTCTGTTTTTATTTTTAGTTAAACCAAATAATAATTTATTTTTAACACAATTAACATATTCATTTTTATACAGTGTAGGCTGTAGGCCCGCAGCGCTGTTTCTAACTTGAACATTTTTAAAAGAATTTGCTATGTATACCACCTCTATTTCTTAGCATGTCTTCAATGGTGTTCTTATAATGTTTCACATATTTTGTCTTTCTACGTTTGGGAATTTAACGTTTCCCATTATTTCCCAAGTTTTTTTTTGTCATAAGAAAAAATAATATATTTGTCAATCATGCCTGATCTGCCTATCTTCCATCGGACTATTCCCTCTTTGTCTCTAGCTTATCTTTCAGAAACTGGCTACTCGACAACCTTTTGTATTCAGATTTTTCCACGTTGAACGCTTCGTATCAAAAGGTAACAAAAAAAATTGGTATTCGACAAAATGATAAGATCCTTCTCCTTTTTTAAGATCTTCCATTTCGGTGGTCCATTGTCTTTTATTTTTATTTGACATTTGTTTTGAATGTTTAATCAATTATGTACGTCTTTCTTCTTTTCTTATTTGTTCGTCTTTTTAATAAGGAATTTATGGGAAAAAGGGTTCTTCTTCTCCTAGTGCCGACACCACTAATGAAGGTAGGCTATAACCATTGCAAATTCGTCTCTATCTTCTGCTTTTTGTCGTCTACCAGGACCCCTTTTTCCTTCGATTTTACCCTTCATAATCAGCTGCAACAACTCAAACTTATCATTTCTAAATATGTGCCCCAAATGTGCTGTCTTTCTCCTTTGTGGTCAAAAGACAAGGGGTTACATCTTATTTATTATTTGTTTCTATTCCGCATTATTCTTAGCTCCTAATCAGCTGTTTAATCAAAATAAAACTATGTCTCAAAAACTCATATGAGACTTTAGTTCCCGGTATCACATATGGATCAGAGGCATTGAAAGAAAAGAACTACGCAAAATATTCGGAGCAGTCTGTGGAAACGAAATATGGAGGCGTAGATATAACTTTGAACTATCTACAATCATAAGTTTAGTGGAAAAGATAGTAATATAATCAATGTAGCCCAGGCCCCGGAATCGAAGATGATGAACAAGATTCAACAGCGCAACCGGTGGAAAAGTGAAGACAGTGGTAGACCAAAGGTGAGGTGGATAGACGGGATAACACAAAATGCTGAGTAGATCGGTGTTGCCAACTGCAAAATCCAAGCTAAGGACCGAACAGAATGACGCAGAAAGCTTGAGAAGGTCGAAGTCTTTTAAGGGCTATAATCATCGTGATAATGATGAATCAGCTGTTCTGTGTTTTGCGGTTTTTATTTATACATTTTCCATGCAACATTTCCATAAAGAAATTCTTATTTTCATCGTTTCTGATAATGTTAGGGCTTTTAATATCCTTTCTTGTGGATACTTTCATATAACCATTAAGATACAGCTTATTTTTTTAATTTTCTACTCTTCAATACACAGTGTGACCCATTTTTGATTGGAAACATCACTGTAAAATTTTTGAAGTTATTACTGGTTTTCAATCTAACTTTTCAAATATCGAGTAACTAAAGATGTACTTCAGGATAAATGTTAAAAGGTTTATTCAAATGTTCATGGCTTATTATGATACTTTTTCACAATCGAAAATAGAGAACGAGTGTTAGTGTAAATCAAAAAAATATTGCGCCAATTCATTCATATTGTGCTAAGAAATAGCTGTAACCAAAATGTCATTACTCCCGAAGTTAAAACAACTTAAAAACGAAGTTGTAGCTATTGGGCAGCGGATAATCCTCAATGAAAAAGAAACTATACAGGGTGATTCATTAATAATTGCAAATATTTTAACTGTAGATTCCTGAGCTCAAAATATTAAGATTTAACCCAAAAAACTATTTGTACCCAGTACTTTAAAACTATTTGACATATCATTGTCATACTTGGCGGGTAGTGAAGATTCTGTACACCCTACTAAATTATGTTAAATAAACGTTTCTTGCTACTACCAGAGGCGTACGACAGGGGAAAGTAAAAGGATAACTCTTCCCAAATTCTACGCCACTGGCGTAGAATTTGGGAATTGCTATGGAATTGCTATTTTAACGCAATTTTTCGATTCTTCTTCTTCAATAAATTCTATGTAAATAATATACTCTTCATTTGTAACGATAAAGTCATTAGTTTTCGAGATATTTGAAGTTAAAAATGAAGCAGCACAGTTATTTTGATTAATGTATTGATTATGTCGTTGTTTTTGGGTCATAGGATTGCATTTATTATGCAAATGAAATTTTAATCGCTATCAATAACAAAACAAAATGATATTTATTCAAATTTCTTGAAACGAATAGATGCATTCAACATTTAAACACAAATTTTGTTTCTAAAAAGAACTATTTTGTGATAATCTAAATAAACGAACGATTTTATTAACAGGAAAATATCACATTTAACTAAACCTTTATAGGGATTGACGATTATTTAATTCTTGTGAGTGCACCAGTCACCATATACCCCCACAAATAAAAATATAAGAGATTACATCGGGTGTTCTAGGCGGCCACGGAACTTGCTATATCTGAACTACCTCTACCAATCCAACGATATGGAAATTGCTCCATCCTGCATGAATCACGTATCTCTTCTTTGATTAAGTGGCAAATCTTCTAGATCGTCGAAAAGTGTAGTTTTTAGAAACTGTAAATAAGAATTACCATTCCAATTTGCTGGTAATTCATAAGGACCCAACAAACTATCTTCAAATATATGGCACCATACATTAATCTTAAATTCATGTTGAAAATGTGACTCTCGAAATAGATGGGAATGTTCAATATCCCAAATGTGGCTGTTTCTCCAGTTAAATCTAAGCTTTTTCGGCTTCTAAGCCTTAATTCGGTAAAAATATTTTTTTTTAATAAAATTACGATTTTGATTTTTTAAATTATCATCCACAATGTTTTTTTAATAGCGAATAAAATTTTATTTGAGTAATAAATGCAATCCTATGACCCAAAAACGCCGACATAATTAATACATTAATCAAAATGCCTAACTGTGCCGCTTCATTTTTAACTTCAAATATCTCGAAAAATAATGAATTTATCATTACAAATGAAGAATATATTATTTACATAGAAAGTATTGGAAAATCGAAAAATTGTGCTAAAATAACAATTCCGCCAATGGTGTAGAATTTGGGAGGGATCAACGACAGTACAGTACGACAAGGATATGGCAAATAGTTTTAAAGTAGATACGGGGTATCAATAGTTTTATAATTTTAAATAGAACACCCTGCAACTCAATAAGGAGCCACATTTTATTTAAGTGATTTAGATTATAACCTTAATATTCTGAACCCAGAAATCTACAGTTAAAATTTTTCCAATTAATAATGAAACACCCTGTGTATATAATCGGTTTCAACAAGTCATTCAATTGACTCTCTCTAAGTTTTCTTACGTTCATTGGCTTAGTTATTCTTTCTCTCCGGGATTTTTGAGGTCCAGCTTCTGCGGTTTGGTGGAACCCATTCCATAATATTTTTCGGGAGTCTTGTATTTTCTATCCTCTTGACATTTCCGTATCATATCGTTGCTTTCCCTCCACACCTGTCATTATTCAACTCCCATTCGTCGTCTATCTCATCATTGTGAGTTCTCTATCTGCGAAATACTCCAACTGACCTCCTAAAGATGTCGATTTCGACTGCCCCCAACCTTTTTTGTTATTCTCCAAGTTTCCGCTCCGTATAACAGATTACTTTTAATATAATATTTAATATAATTTAATATGAAATAAAATGTAAAATCCGATAATCTTAAATAGTCAACGTCTTATGTGGGGCACTGAAGCCAATTATTGGAAATTTCTTTTTTGAGCAAAACTTGAACGCTGAGAACTTTTTTTTGTGTCAGTGAGTGTGTGTGTGAGTGTGAGTTCATTGTGTCAGATCTGTCACGATCATTTTGAAACTCATAGGTAGGTCAAAGTCCGTTCATAGATTTGCCACCGAGGTCTTACAGTTTTAGACCTGTTTCACTGGACACTTCTTACTCCAAACTTTTCCAGATCTAAATTTTTATTTTTCTTCTGGTAATGTGAATCACTTTCGTGATAGTTCTCACTTTCGTGATAAAGCTTAGAATTCTGTTCAGCAGATTTATGCTTCTATAATTGGAGGGATTCTGCTTATCTCGTTTCTTCAACATAGGCATCGGTATACTTAGTCTCTTGCAATTAACTTTAACTGGTCTGGTGGCTTTATATTTTTTAACTGGCTTAGTGTTTTACTGACTTCAATTTATATTTGCATCTTAATTGGATAATCTGTATTTTCATTGTTGTTTTGCATTCAACCCCTTTAAATAAGGTGATTTTTTATTATTTTCCATATTTTCTTCTGTGTAGCATGTGTCGCTCCCCAGCTGCTTTGGTGTTACACTTTTGTAGTCGACATAAGCTGTCTGTGTTCCTAATGGTCTGAATCTTAAGTATGCTTCTAGTTTTTTTTGTGTTAATATTCGTCTAAAGTGCCCATAATTGATGTTGCTGAATATTTTATTACCTATTGGTATCTTTGCTGGTACATGGTTAGTGACGACTCATTGCATAAAAACTATACGTGATATTTTCTTGATCTATGCGGGTGTTTTGTTAATTTTTGGTTATTATCTTCATTCTAAATTTGTATAATTCTGATTTTGTTTCTAATTTATTATTTGACATTTTATTGGAAAAAAAAAGGTTGTAATCGGTTAAATTCAAATTTTACACGGGTATTTCCGATCTAATGGGGTCACACTATATATAGATTTGCTATTTATTTTTTTTTGTCATTGTCAATGTCCTATTGTAGAATATTGTAGTTCATTTGTCTAGAACTTACTCGATTAGATATAATTGTAATTAATAAAAGTGGATCTGATAACTGTATTAGATTTTTACATTGAACAGGAAGTTTCTCGATGTTTCGGTATATCATTCATTGATATAATGTAATGCTTATTTTTTATTTTAAATGGACTAATTTGCTTTGATCGTTTTTCATTTGATAACCAAAACATTTTATTAACCTCTCGACTAATTACTACCACTACTAATTTTAATTGGGTTTAATTGATAATTGCGCTCTAGCCATGTTGTTAATATGGGACTGTAAATAAATGTATCCCTCTATGGAAATTAATGTATACAATAATAGGACATTCGAAAATATTTTTTTTTATTTTTCAGTTATACATTGGTTTTACATATTTATGTTTTTATCATATTTTGATTTAACCCGAACAAGTACCCTCTTATTTTATAGTCTATTGCCATTAACTGCTTCTAATAACTGGGTCAGCTTAGCTTTTGTCCTTTGATTACTAATATCCGCTACAAAGCAAAGAATAAAATAGAGAGAAAAAAGTACGATAGTAAAGATTAGGGTAGAAGGCAATGTGTGTTCGTGTGTAACCAGGCTGAACGCGCTGACACGTCGTGTGGCTCTTCCCCGCAGATGGCCGATCCCTCGCGAGAAGAAGAACAGGTCACCCTATTGGGCGAAGAAGGCCTTCGGGCCGGCGGGCAGGCCCTGAAACTAGGGTAATTCTTTGATTTATAAATATTTTTCGATAATATAACCGTTTCGTATTAGTCAAAATGCCTAGGGGTTTATAAAAGATGAGAGAATTTTATTTGTATTAGTCAAGAAATTAAAATGCAGTTTTCAAAATGGTATATTTTGTATAATATGTATAGCATTTAGCATTTAACACTACATTCTTATATATAAATATAATGGTTGTACCACGTTCAAAGAAATATGACTGGAAAAACAAATAAGGAATTTAGGAATTTCGTTTTTAGCAAAAAATAGTTCAGTGGCCACTATGGCTTGAAACAATAAGTGATTTAAAGTTATATATTTTTGAATGTTTCGTTTTAAAAACTATTCAAAAAAATAATGTCAATGTACTAGGCACTAGGCTTTTGTCTTACCCCATTATAAAAAATAGGTTTACAGTTTTCTGCAAATGTAGTATTTTTGTAATTAATTAACTTTATTAACATAAATTGAAAAAAATCGGTTTCGCCTCTGAATTTATTGTTTGGAGTTTGTATCAGAATGTTTTGTGCAGTTTATGTTTTGTGTAATTATTAAAATACTAGGTAAAGCAATTTTCTTTTAAACTATACTATAAAGGTTTATACCAGTATAAACTATTTTCATAAATATCATATACATATCATATCATATATATATCATAAACATCTATGATGTTCTTTTTACATATCTCTATAATTAATGACCTACCATTAAATTCAATGCAAAACACCGCTATATTCAATGATAAATAGCCGGTATCCAAATTTTGAAGAGGGTTCACCAAAATCGGTACGCCCACTTGATGCGCAGCAAAATTACGGGAAATTATATTAGTAGGAGGAATAAAATTACATTTTCTATTACCTACCTCGCTTATCGAAACACGACTTTGCCTTCTAATGGTGATTGAAAATCCATGTTAATAATTAAAAAAAACTCAAATGAATCACGATAACAGCTCTTCCAGTACCTACAGGCAAAAGAAAAAAACAATATTTTTGTCGCAAACGGTAAAGCATCTCGATTTCAGCGATCAGGAAATAATGATAAATTTTGTTGCTCTCCACTGCGCATCGGAAAAGGAGCTCAATATCGTAAGTACCAAGTCTCAAGCTATACAGGGTGTTTCAAAAAAGGTAACCCCGTCTCTAGGGTAGGAAAAAAACTGAAAAATAATTGGGGTTTGCTTAGTAAAAAAATGTTTGTAACGCCATCCGTTTTCAAGATACAGGGCGTTGAAGAAAAAAAAATTTACGCACTTTTTACGATTTTGCCGAAACTACTGGCAACATTGTAATGAAATTTTATACGAATATGTTTTGGAAGCTGATACATCCCATGAATTTGTTTTTATATCTGATTCTCATAGAGGGCGCTAGTTACACGGATCGTACTAAGTATTAGTCAATATAACTTTTTTAAGAGTATAATTATTAATCAAAATTTCAAGTAAACTTAAACATCATTCAATTTTACACGAAAAAGGTACTCTTGGTAAAACTCGATACTGTGTACCGTTTTCGGAATATTTTGATTTGAAAATTATGAAGTAATAATTGATGCTGGTAGTAATGATAAAGTTCTAATAGGTATACCTCTATTTTCTCCAAGTGTGCCATGGAAATCTGACATTTATTGATTGTTATGACGATAAATCAACAATAATTAGAGTTTTGAAACCTTGTTATTTGTAAAATCAAATCAAAATGTACTCAAATGTTGAATACACTGACATGTTATTAACCTTAGGCGAATGTTTAGGATGTTCTGGTGCAGCTGTGACACGTTATGCAGAAAAGTTTCCCTAGAAGAAACTTACCAAGTAAAAAACATTTAGAGCCGTTGAACGACGTTGTCGAGAAACTGGGAATGTGAGACCAAATAAAATAAATTCTGGTAGACCAACAACAACAAGAACAATTAATAAAGAAAATAATATTTTAAATTTACTTGATCAAGATCCAACAGTTAGCGTAAGGAATATAGCAAGACAAACAAATACTTCTTCTTCAAGTACTTGGCGGATACTGAAAGAGCAGCAATTACATCCTTATAATTACAGACAAGTCCAAGAGCTCTTGCCAGATGATCTACCGGTTAGAGTAGATTTTTGTGAAACATTGCAACAAAGGACGGTCCACAATCCAAATTTTTTAAAATGCATTCTTTTTACGGACGAGGCCACCTTTACGCGACAAGGTATGTTTAACTCCCATAATGCACACTACTGGTGTGATGAGAATCCACGAGTCAAAAGGGTATCACATTACCAACACTCATTTAAAGTTAATGTTTGGGCAGCAACTCTAGGTAACAAATTAATAGGTTATCATATTCTACCTGGAAATTTAAATGGTAATATGTATCTTGATTTTTTAAACAATTCCTTATTCGAGATATTGGAAGATTTAACGCTAAACAAGCGAAGATCTTTATTTTTTATGCACGATGGAGCTCCACCACACTTTGATAGAAGGTGTCGTAATTGGTTGAGTAATCATTTTCCGAATCGATGGATTGGTAGAGGTGCAGAAGCTCCGATTATTGGCCTCTTCGGTCATGTGATTTTAACCCTTTGGACTACGCAATTTGGTCGTATATTAAGGAAAAAGTTTATGCTACAGAGGTAAATTCACGCCAAGAATTGGAAGAAAGAATTCAACGTCAATTTAATGACATCATAGCTGATCCCCTACCGTTTAGAAGGTTAATGGAATCTTTAGAAAAAAGTATAGACTTGTGTATTCGCGAAAACGGAGGGCATTTTGAACACTTACTGTAATTGAATTTTATTTTATATTCTTAGTCATTAATTTAATTTCTTCTTGTGAGTTTTGTTTAATTACTAACTATTTTATACCAGCATCAATTATTACTTCATAATTTTCAAATCAAAATATTCCGAAAACGGTACACAGTATCGAGTTTTACCAAGAGTACCTTTTCGGGTAAAATTGAATGATGTTTGTACTTGAAATTTTGATTAATAATTATACTCTTAAAAAGTTATATTGACTAATACTTAGTACGATCCGTGTAACTAGCGCCCTCTATGAGAATCAGATATAAAAACAAATTCATGGGATGTATCAGCTTCCAAAACATATTCATATAAAATTTCATTACAATGTTGCCAGTAGTTTCGTCAAAATCGTAAATAATGCGTAATTTTTTTGTCTTCAACGCCCTGTATCTTGAAAACGGATGGCGTTACAAAAATTTTTTACTAAGGAAACCCCAATTATTTTTCAGTTTTTTACCTACCCTAGAGACGGGGTTACCTTTTTTTGAAACACTCTGTATTTGACGAGTAGTAATTTTTTATGGCTAATGCAAAAAGTCCCACATTTGACTAGCTTCAGGTGGACAACTGTTTCTGTGATGTATCTAGATTATTTACAATCAACATTTCAAAAATGTTCTTATTTATATCTTCAAATACCCTCTACTGTTATGAACTGCTAATGAGTAAAATGTGTGTAGAATATTACAAGCAAGCTGGTTAGGTAACAATTATTTTTTATCCCAGACACAACATTGGTGCGAGTGGTTTATTTATTCAGTGACAAGATTTTCTGTTGGCCAGATATCAAGAGTTCCTGAAATATTTGCGATGAAAAAGTATCTAGCAGCCAAGTAAAATTTATTTTTGATTTATACATTTTTTTAATGAAATAGTAATCATCAAACTAAAACAGATTTACAAACAACTTTTAAAATATAATAAAAAGAGCCAAGTGGGGAAATAATTGGTTATAATATACACACTTACTCGTAGATAAGAATAAACAGTTTGAAAGATGAAAAAATAACAGAGCTAACGTAATATCTGATTAGCTTTAATCTTTTAGTGTATCCCTTTATTTCGGTAGTTGGTAGACTAGCAAATAGCAAATATCAAAAGTTTGAGCTGTTATAAATACTAGTAGATATTCCAATTATCTCAAAAACATACATTGGTACAATTTTGGATTTACACTATAACACAACAAACTATTGACAATGTTTGAGGTACACAAATCGAACGAGGACGCGTTGCTCAGAGTCGGAAATGATGTGGGGGTGGTTCTTACGAAATTCTTACTAGCACATAAACCAAAAAAAATGAAGAGAGAAAAAAATAGATGATGGCTACTAGAGCTAAACCGGGAATATGGAATAAAAAAAAATTAATAATTTGTCGGTGATCTTACATGGTAAAAGAAGATTGGTTTAAGAAAGAATAAGAAAAATACGACAAATATGATATACCTCTCTTGAAAATCAATACACATATATAGTCAAATGACAAGAGACAAACTCACTTACTTGTATGGTCAGCATGGATTAGCATTCCTGTCAGAATTATTTAGTTATTAGCCAAAAGAAAGGAAGGCTGATTAGCTTCATAGGAGTGAGAGAGAGGGAGAGAGAGAGGAAAAACGCTTTCTTAAGTTCCGCTTAAATCCGCCAACTTTTCGGTTTCCGTTGCGACGTTCAATTCCATGTAAATTTCGACTCAAACGTACGTGCGTTTACTCAAAATGGAAGAAAAATACCTCAAACATTTTCAAGATCCAAATATGTGCCGTTAACTGACTTCAACTGAATCAAACAACATCCTGCAGTTTAGAGCAGCAAATTAAAAAATTATAAAAGTATATAGTCTAAGATCCGATATAAGAAAGACTTTCACCGATCTGTTTAATGGTTAAGAATTATTTGATAGGTAATTTAATTACGTTAAAAATTATAAAAAAACAAGAGGTGCCCCATATAATTTCGTATAACGGATGTCCCTAAAGTTTTCGAAAAAAATAAATATGTATTTTGTAATTATAAATTAAGTTTATTTTCTTAACTAAATACAGGAAATTAAGTCTGCATATGTAAGGTTTATATATTTTTATAGAACAGAAAGAGGTCCGTAAATTTAGTCCTGCATGTACAATAATCCTTTGGACTGTTTCTCGAAGTCGATCTCACGAAATTTTTGCAAAATTCTTCGCATTAGCTGATCTTCATTTTGGGCTTCCCAGCCATTATTATCGAATTATAGGAGATGGAAAGGGTAAATCATTTCAAATACCTTGGCAGCTGGTTAAATGTAAATTGTGACTCTGATGAAGAGATAATAACCAGGATCGAAATATCACGTAAGGCTTTTATGACCTGGAAACCAGTTTTATGCAACAGAAACCTGTCGATGAATATTCATAAGAAAGTCCTGAAATGTTATGTGTGGTTATTCCATCCATAGGTTGGTCCATCCTATTGTATGGTTGTGAGACATGGACGTTAAAAACCACAATGCTAAACAAGTTAAAAGCATTCGAATTGTGGTGCTATAGACGAATCCTAAATATATCGTGGGTTTCGCACACTTCCAATGAGAATGTTCTTCAAATGATCAATTTAGAACGTCTGCTCATAAACGCCATAAAGAGGAGAAAAACAGAATACTTCGGCCGTATAATTAGAGGACCTAAATACCATCTACTTCGCCTTATAATACAAGGAAAAGTGGAAGGAAAGAGATGGATTGGTCGAAAGAAACTTTCATGGCTGCGTAATATTAGACAATGGTGTGTTTCCACAGTAGAAGAATTATTTCGCGCAGCAGCCGACAGAGAAAGGTTTCAGGAAATTGTAAATATGATGACAGCCAACGTCTGAATACGGACACGGCACCCAAAGAAGAAGAAGAAGCCATTATTATACACCATTCGACTCAAAACAGTCCAAAACTCTTCTATAGGCCTCGCCTGAGACACATTTGGAGGGTTGTCGCGCTTGGGAACAAAATTTATATTTTGAGCAGTTAACCAATCTGTCGTTCTCCTAGCTTAATGGCATGACGCTAGGTCGGGCCAAAATAATTTCATCATTGGGTGATGAGTATTTATAAATTAAACAAGCTTTGTAAGACATCTGTCAACGTAATTGTCAGCATTGAGAGCTGACCGCGAACACGCCCAATAAACGGCTGTGAAACACCAGCTTCTCAGATGGCACAACATACCAAAATTTTATCGGCAAATTGTTCCACTTACAGTTATTCGTGAAACATTATATCTTCGGCCAACATTTCGCAACGACTTTCCTAAGTGGTTCTCCATACTTTGAATTAATCTCTGTTCCCGAGCATGAGTGCTCACTCTTGACGAATATGACGTTTATGACATCTTAACGAACCGTATTTGTCAAAACTAACATTGTTTATATCGTTTAAGTTGTTTACTAACTTTGGTTTCCAATGGCAACTTGATCCAATGCTTCCTACCAATAATACTTTTAAATCTAAAATTTTCCGAAAACTTTAGGGACATACGTTATGACTATATATATGCCCCTAAGTCCAGACTATAATTAATTAATAATTAAAAAATGACTAAAGATATTTTATTCAGTACAAAAATTTTATTATTCTAAAGCATTAATATAGATATTAAATTTGTAAAACATTGATTCCAATTAGTGATTTTTATTCTACTTCTGATTCATCGGAACTAAAATTTTCATTATTGCCTTCGCTACATTCGCCAACATCTTCCGTCATTTTGGAAAAGTCTTGCACTTTCAAAGGCGTTTGGCCTCCAATGAATCCTGTTGGTTTTAAATAGTCATCTAAATACCAACTACAGTTTTCAGGTTGGAGTTTTGTACATTCCGACTCTGTTGCATTAAGCCACATGGAATTATTAACAAAAATAGTTCTTAAAATTTTTTGTTTTAAAGATTTCCAGCATGATAGTATAGTGTTGGAGTCAAAACTTTTTTTTTTTTTCAAAAACTGTCTGTTGTTTTCTTTTGCAGCATAGGTTTTCATAAAAATGAAAATACCTTTAATTTTCAGAAAATATTTCGAATGGTCTAATTTTTCCTGTATTATAAAATTCTGCTGTGTAATCGCCACCTGTATACGCGTGGAAAGCAGGTAAACTTTGACATAATTTTGAACCCAACCCCAGAGCCAAATCGATGCAGTTGATGCAATTAAGGTGTTGGTTATATAACTTTTAGTTGCTGAAGAGGAAAATTGCGGATTGTGAAATTTTATGCTTCTTTCCCAGCAAAATCACCAACACATCAGTATCCCAAGCTCTAATTAAAGTCCTTGATCCAGGTGCAATTGAGCGTGAAAAACAATCCGCGTGTCCGCTTCTTCGTGGGAACATGTAAAATCAGCTTCTTCAGTTTTTTTAATGTAATTATTGTGAGCTTGATACGAGTAGCACTGATGATTAACGGTTACAAATATTTTTTTGTTTTGGATAATTCGAAGCAAATATTTACTATCCCAATAATCATCCAAAAAGCGTACCAGTGCCTCTTTAAAACGATAGTTTTTACGGCTTTGCAAAAAGTTTTTAGGCCTAACTTGTTGAGGTTCTTAAATTTTATATGGAATATCGAATTTCTTTTGAGCTTGACGTTCAGAATCTTTGATTGAGGGTGACAAATAGCGGCCAAATTGATTTCGAAGTTTTCGCAAATGTCCTTTAGGAGTTTTCAACATTTCACCAGTGCATGAAAAAAGTGCAGGCGACATGGGTGCGAGTGGAAAAGTCAAGCAATGTTCTAGATAATTTTCTTATAATGTTAACTGTCAGAAGTCGTCCAAAGGTTCTTTAGTCATGAGAACTTTTGTGATGTTTTGAGAAACAAAAATGATGATTTTGTTGGGTTTTATAGGTCTCTCAAATCTTCCAGGAATTAAAGAGCAATTTGCAATAAACTGTAATTTTTGTTGACTACCAGTTTCTTTGACATTTAGCAGGAAATCGACAACTTCTTTAGATGTAGCTTTGCCAGTCCAAATATTAAACAAAGTGATCAATTGTATCATCAAATGAATTCATCGTTTCTTTTATTCCTTTTATGATACTATCCAAATTTTTTGTGTCATTTTCAATTTTGCTTTTTTTGCAAAGACTGTATCATCTTTATTATTTAAGATTTTGCAAAGACTGTATCATCTTTATTATTTATTATTTAAGTATCATCTTTATTAGTTAATCCAATATTTTCTCCAGTTGATAACATTTTTGTCCTCATGCTGTGGCTGAGTACTTATGCTTTGTACTTACCGTTAGTGTTAAATGTTTTGTTAAACTCACTAATAGTAGAATTTATAAAAAAAAGTTATTTTTTAATTATTAATTAATTATAGTCTGAACAAAGTTATATCGGGATCCTCTTGTTTTTTATAATTTTTAACATACATTACATATCAAATAATTTTTATCTATTAAACAGATCGGTGGATATAGCTCATATACTTTTCTCTTTGTAATATGGATTTCGTCTGAGACAGTTCCGCTAATTCGGCTCGTTCCAGCCAATAGTCCTACAAAACCGCAGCTTTACTACGCACCTGCTCATCACCGTCACCTAAAGTAAAAGCTGACGAAAGGAAGAACGAACAAGAAGAAAAAACAACAAAAATAATTGAATGTTAAATAATCCAATAATTAAAAATTCAGGAAATGTACATGTAAAACATTTTATTATCTTCAAACTCGTACAAGCCAAAATCCCTGAGGTACAGTTAACTGATATTGAATTAGTTTAATAGTTCACGTAATTTACTGCTCTGGCCCTGATAATATCCCTACTTATCTCATACTGTTCAAACCATTATATTATAGCAAATTTATTTGTGTGAAATTATGTTCACTGTATATTATGTTGTTTGTAGACAAATTATTCCGTCGTGACAATTCAGATAACAAAAACACTATTGTCACAATCGCAAAAAAATCCCACACTTTTATTTTTATTTATAGACGCTTTGTTTGTAATTGTTGGAAAAGTAATTTCGTTGATACTTACAATAATGCTCAATAAAACGATGACGAATGTCAAGATCGTTATTGAATATTGATCCTTTTTAATGCTGGGAAGAAAATTCTATCCATTTCTGTTTGTGGTCAAGTTATTATTTCAAATAATGTCTTCACTGTCACCACATGTCAAAATATTTTTCAAAATTGTATTTTTTTATTGGCTCTCTATTTTTAATTATTGGAAAAGTAATTTTGCCTGGTAAGACCATAGTGGTCACTAAAACAGCGGCGAAAACCGAAATCTAATAAATATTCATCGTTATTACTACTGGGAAAAACGTATTTTTTACGGTTTTCCATTAGAAATTAAGCTGCCTATATGCAACCAACTTGGTTTTTAATATACCAAATAGTCCGCCCCCTCTATCTTTTATCCTTCGTAAGGATGCAGTGGCGTCATGTAATTTGTTTGACTATTTCCCTGTGACGCCAATATAATAGTGTCATCAGCATAACGTAGGTTTTTGATTTTTCTTCCTCCTTTCGTTGCATCGCCTTACCATACCTCAAAAACTTGGGGATATTATGCATCCCTGTCGAACTCCAGATTTTAATTTGAAGTTTTTCGAAACCACATTATTAACTCTTACCATTAGCAGTATTATTTACATATAGTTTTTGTAATAAATAGATTAGATGTTCTGGCGTACCCATTTCTCTAAGTATATGCCACATTTTATCCCATTTTACGGTATCGAAGACCTTGGAATTGTCAACAAAGCATTAATATGTTTCTATGTTAAACTCTCGAGATTTTTCGATAATTTGACGAATGTTAAGAATATATGTTCTCTTGTTTCTCTATCTGGGACGAATCCGCATTGTTCTTGGGGAATTTGTGGTAAGAGAATTGATTTTAGTCTTTCATTGATGATGGTTAGAAGTAATTTGCTCGCGTGTGATATCAATGCTACTGTACGGTAATTACTGCAATCTGTCGGTGAACATTTTTTATATATGGGAATAAACATGAGTTTACCCCAGTCATTTGGCCATTTTCCGATTTTCCAGATCTCATTGCAAATTCTAAGCATTTCTTCCGTCCCTAATTCTCCCATTTCTTTGAGTGTTTCAGCTGTTATTCCATCTTCTCCTTCTGCTTTTCTGAATTTTAGCTTTTTAATTGCCGCCTCAATTTCTGATTTCAATATTTGAGGTTTTCTTTTTGTTTTGAATTTGATGTGCCATTTCTCTTCAGTCATCCAATGTTTTTTCCTAGCTGTCTTGTCTTTGAGATTAGTATTGTTGATGGCTTCAGTGATCCATTTCTTTGTGTATTCCCACGTTTTGTCAGCGTATCCTGCAGTCACTGGTCGGTCAGCTTCTACTAATGCTTCTCCAAACTTTTCCGGTTGTTTTGGAATCAATTTTTGTCTTTTATTTGTTATTGTTTTACTGTGTTTAATGCGAAATTCTGCTTGTAATATTTTGTAATCGGAACCACAGTCTGCAGCTGGTTTTGTCTTCGCGTTGGTTATTGAGCTCCTCCATCGTTTAGTGACAGGTTCTGGTATCGTCCTCCAAGCGAAGACCATGTTGATAATCTTCTCGGATGATGTTTAGACATTAGTATTTGTAAGTTATGATTGGATTTTTATGTTGGTTTGGAAGTGGGAGTAAATTCAAAACATTTTTAATTTTTCTGGTAGGGACCTCTTAACGTACTATAGACCTGGGTGGACAGTGCGGATGCCCAGAAGTTGGGTATAACTTTGGGTCGCATAAAAAATTACCCAAGAGGACGTTTAGTCTTGGAACTAAAACAGAAATGAAGAATTCCAGGTTTAAGTATGTTCACTTTGCAAACCGGCACTGAGGTATTTTGAAGGACACAACGGCGAGCTTTAAGACGTGGGTCTAGCATGAGGTATATTAAGACAAAAAAAAAATGGAAAATTGAGACGTGTCAACTGAAAGGAAAGTAGACAGAATTTGGTACTAAATAAAAAGAAAAAATAAAGGGCACCACTTTATCTTTTTTCGAAGGACAAGGAAAACTCGATATTTTAAATGCGAGATTGTTTTAAGAACGATACAAAAATGACAAATGTGCTTAGCCTATGTTAATATACATTAAAACCAATATACATACATAGTAAAAAAAACTAGAAACAATTATACTTTATATGGTCTATCTACATTCCTGCCAAAATTATTTCTTGTTTACCAAAAGAAAGGAGGATTGTGAGGTAAATTAAAGAATTATCCACCAGCTGTATTTACTACTGGCTGAAACATAAATTTAACTGGACATTATCAGTTTCATCTTACAAACAAATCATCATCATCAGTAGCTCGACAACCCTTTCTGGGTCCTGGCTTGTTCTAGGATTTTCCGCCATTCTGTTCTGTTCCTTGCTTTGTTTTTCCAGTTGGTAATCTTAAGTGTTTTCAGATCTTGTTCCATGTATCTAAGTTTGGGTCTTCCCTTTGACCTTCTTCCTACTGGTGTTTGCCTCATAATATGTTTTGGTGTTTCAGTCTCCAACATTCGTTCAACATGGCCCATCCAGCGCAGACGTCCGATCTTTATGGATGTTATGATCTCGGGTTCGTTGTATGCTGTGTACAGTTCAAAGTTATATCTTCTGCGCCATATGTCATTTTCCTTTACCCCCTTATATATGTGTCTACGGATTTTTCGTTCAAATGTGCTTAATAGGTTTTCATCGCTTTTCGATAGTGTCCATGTCTCTGATCCATATACAAGGACCGGTTTTATCAGGGTCTTGTATATTTTGCATTTGGTTTTTCTTGTGATGTTGTTAGATCTTAGATGTTTAATTAGTCCATTATATGTTTTATTAGCGATATGTATTCTTCTCTTAACTTCTTCACTGACATTGTTATCTGCGGTAACTAGTGAACCTAGGTATGTAAAATTTTTCACGCTTTCGATGTTATAGTCTCCTATTGTCAGATTCTGTAGGTTTCTTTGGCCTGTCGATTTACTTACAAACAAATGCCCATTACAAATTATTACCTTTTTACATCTTTACAGCTCACCGATCTTAACGCGGCCGATAATAAGCCCCTTTCTCAAGTTGCGCGTTCATTAGAATACTTGTAGATTTGACGCAGAAAAGAATAGCCCCACCGGCTACGTTACAATCGAAGAGCTGTATCTAATGTTAAATTTTAACATCTCTCGGTGACCTGCTAAAACTGGTAATAAACATTGTGTTAAAGATGATCTCAATAAGAAAGGCTATTTAAAGAAAGGAAGATTAAAATTTACCTTGGTCATCATAATAGGGATGTTCACTAATTTTTAAATATAGTTAAATTTAATTAAATTCAATAGATTATAAAATATATAAAAATATAGTAAACATGAAATTGTTTAAAATATGTATTTTTTAAGATAAATCAATTCTTAATTTTAATTTTGATGGAGGCTAGAAAAACGGCTCCTCGCAGCGAGGCTACGGTGTGTGACGTCAGCAGTCGTATCGACAACTTGTTTTGTATACGTATTTACGAAGTGTGACCAGTTCTTTAAGTATTTATACAGTGATAATGACACCAAATAAGTGGTGTTTGCTACAAAGAGAGGGAAAAACTAGAAAAGGCAGTTATTATGCAAGTTAGAAAAAAAATAAAATGCAAATATCGGTACCTTGGAAGGAATCAACACTATGTTCATTTTTAAAACTTTACAGGAGAGCAGTTTTAAACTTTTTTTCACCAAAAAGTATTATTGCTGCATGGATTTATTGAGATATCGAAACAATATTTTAATAGAACATTCTGTTTATTGTTATTTACATAATACATTTTTTATAATTAAAAACAAATTTGTTCCTGTTTTTTAACCCTTTTAACGGACACGGTGTTGTATCCATCTAATAAAGTTATTGTACTGTAAGAATTAGTATGGGGTATTCAATAACAACTACAATCCTTTGACTTTTACTGACAAAATTTATTTAACCATACAATTTACGTTTACAAATACAAATATGTATGTAAAAATGGCATTTTAGGTACAAACCACTCAGTCATCCTCAAGTAAGTCTCCTTCTGGATAGTTACTATTAGTATTACTAGTAGGTATGCTTTAAGTTTTGATAAAAATCATGGTACAATGTAGGAACATTTGACAGTAATGCCAATAGATCGTTATACTTTTGTTGTGATATAAGTATTGGACTTTGTGATACCAGTTGCAAATCTTTTGGCAAGGTAAGGTGTCGTTTTCGAAATCTAACAAGGACAATCTCCTGGTTTTCGTCATGAAAATTAATTTTTAAAAACAGAGTTCCAATGCTGTTTCGTTTAACTTGCAGTTAAACATAGTTTGACAGAAGAACTTGTTGTTTGTTAATGTCTCTTTTCTATTAATCAAAGGCGGATTTTAAGATGTTTTGACATCATACAAAGACCTTAAATTTTTAAAATCTTCTAGTTCCATATTATGTACGATATATTTCATTGAGGTTTGTCTGACTAACTGCTGCCAGTCCCAGGGCGTGTAAATAGGAATGTTAAGTTTTTTCTCTTTCGCTCTATCAGCGCATGGACAGTGTCCGCCTCCATGTGGGTATTACTCTTTAGTAGAAACTTCCGGATGATAATTTTTACTTGTTTAAACAAGTATTAATGCTAACATTTTTATTCTGGCTGTAACATTTGTAAGACCATAGTATGATTTCTTCTATGTTACTGTCAGGAATGACGGTATCTGCCCATTTTAGTAATGCAGATCTTATTTCATTTCCACTACGAATAGTTTATCAGAACTTTTGTCTATATCAAACTGATCTTCGTTATCAAAACTCAAGGCATCTCTAATAATATGCATTTCATTTAAAACATCATTGCTTGGTGTATTATTTGATTCTGAAATTAAACAAGGCGTATAATATTGGTTGCAAAAGATTTAATAATATTTCTAGTCTAAGGTTGGTATCAAATCACTACATTACCCTTTTGAGGTTCTGTTTTTTAATAATTTAAAAATAATAAAAAGCTTACCTGTAAATGCAGTAGAAGAATTCGCAGAACTTTTTAGTAGATACTTCAAGAATCTTTCTCCTACTAGAATTATGGTTCATTGTTCTTATTATTAGTAACAAACCACTGTAAACACACCATAAATGCATAGAGGGACAAAACATTAAGTCCACATGGTGTTTTATCCCTCTCTAAGTAAAAATGGACTTGGTGTTCTTTTAAAGGTCACTTTCTTTATCAGCAAATGGCGTAGGACCTAGTGCTCTATTCCTTTAAATAAAGTTATAAAAGTTAATTATTAGTCTGTAAAAGTGTCAAAATTGAAAAAAATAGACATAGTGTTGTATCCCTCCGAGGTACAGATATAAAAACCTGTGGTTTGACAATTTTAAGTGAATATGGTGTTAAATTGTTTGGAACTGTAATAAAAATCTTCTCAGAATTGTTTTTAGATGTATTTAGACATCCAGGAACAAAACACCACTTATTTGGCTCCATTATCAGTGATTAAATACTTAAAGAACTGGTCACACTTCGTAAATACGTATACAAAACAAGTTGTCGATACGACTGCTGACGTCACACACCGTAGCCTCGCTGCGAGGAGCCGTTTTTCTAGCCTCCCTCAGAATTGAAATTAAGAATTGATTTATCTTAAGAAATATATATTTTTAAACAATTTTATGTTTGCTATGTTTTTAATATGTTATAACCTATTGAATTTAACAATATTTAAAAATTAGTGAACATCCCTATTATGATATGCAGTTGTGTGAGTTGACGCTTCTTACAAACTAAGTACCAATTTAGTGTTGTAAAACAAAGGTTATTCAAACATACAAATTAAAATAAAAATAAAAACGTTTATTGCTCTTGATATAATTAACATTTCACACCTGATATTCCAACTTAAGATATCGTAGCCTTCTTTCTTGACGTCCCGCTTCCGCATCGCCTACTGGTTGGACTGCTTCCTCTCGGATCTTAAATTTTTATGTCCTGGACTCTTGGCTTCTGTTTTTGTAGATACTTGTTTTCGACATCGTACCTACTTTCCTGATTGGCTGTCTTCGGCAACCAACCTAGATTGGCTAAACCCTGATCATATGGTCGATGAGTCTATGTTTTGATCTGAATATCCTCTGGATCCGGTTCTTGGCGAGGATGACTCTGGTCTTAAGGAGTCTTCTTGTGGCTTGGTGAAAGAAGTATCTTGTCCTTTTCTCAGCCACCTCCCTCAGTGGTGTGTACTGGACCCTTTCTTTGATGGTTGCATTTGTTATTCTTTCTTTCCATGTTGATCCATCGATGATCCTGTAGCATGACGTCTATGTAGCTTCTAGGTTCTTCCAGTTGGTTTCCGATGTAGAGCTCCCAAACTGGGACAGCGTAAAATATAACCGATCTAACGTAGCTCTGGTATAACTGAATCTTCTTGACCTTCTTTAGTGGAATGGACCTAAAAAATATGAAAATATTAGTTTTTTAGCAGCATTTGCTTTTACCTTGATTTGTTGAGCGTTCTTCGTGAAGTTGAGTTACCTGTCGAGATTGACTCCTAGGTACTTGTCTGGATCCTGTTTCCTCCCATTGATATTTCTACTACTGATGGACTTGTCTCCTGAGTGAACATGATGAACTGCGTCTTTTGCGGGTTAATTTTGATCTTCCATTTTTCGGTGTATTCTGTTATTCTTCCGAGGTCATTATCTATGTCTTGGACCATTCTTCTATCATCCTTTCCTGTTGCATATATTGCCTTGTCGTCTGCGTAGAGGGCTGTACTTGTTCTTGGATCTGTTGATAGGTCTGAGACAAAAATGTATAAAATGGGCGAGAGTATACTGCCCTGAGGCGTCCCTTCTTGGATTTCTTGAATTCTGGACGTCTTTTGGTCGGCTGAAACTTGAAAGGTTCTATTAGTTAGATATGTGTCGCATATATTAACTAAGTAATGAGGTAATCTAGCTCTGTCCATCTTGTAGATTAGTGCCTTCTTCCAGACCGTGTCATATGTCTTCTCGATGTCTAGGATGGCCACATTCGTGTCTTCTGTTTCCTGTTGAATCTGATCTTCGTGTCGCTGATGACTCTTGCTAGTTGGAGTCCGCAGTTTCTTCCTCTTCTGAATCCGATCTGATCTTCCCGAATGATTCTTCTTCTTTCTGCATGCTTCATCAGCCTTCTGTAGATGATTTTCTCCAGTATTTTTCCTAATGTTTCAAATATACTAAAAATTTAAGGGATGTACCGCATAAAAATCGAAACACTACACTATATGCAAAAAATAAAAATACTGATAGCTATATTTTTGTATTTTCACCATCAGAAAATATTCAGCATTGTGATTGAATCTGCTATAGCAGGTTATAAAAAAAAAGGTAAAAACTTACAAGGAATTGTGCTTTCACCATCATTAAAGATGAAGTAATCAGCACTAACTTAAACTTTTTACTTATTTCCTTTTTGTTCTTCTTACTGGTTTGCTACATACGCATTCGCTTGAACTCTATTTTACGGCATATTTTATTAACTGCTATTATCAGGTATTTCTGATAATGTAGTTCCCAGCCTGTACCGGCAAAGTACAACTTTTTTCCATCTGATCGCTCATTTTTATTATTACCAGAAAGTGGTCCGCGTTTGCCCGTCTGTAAGATCTCGTGTCCAGTGTTTTGACGTGACAACGTCTTAAATTAGGTTGTGGCTCGGAGTCATTCATGAAAAAGTGTAACGCCCGCTCACGTCTGTTACAGTGAGTCACCGAACGAGAGAGATGACCGCCGGACCGGCGAATGCCTTGCGTCTCTCTCCCACTCAAACATGATCGGTCCGCTGAGCGCAGCACTAGAGAATTAGGCGCGTTGAATCGGTGCGTGCTTCCGTGCTTGTGTCTCTGTCTTTCTCGAGCGTTCTTGGCGTTCAAGACACATTACAGCAGAAACACTTCCTTTCATTTCATATTTCTCCTATCATCGTCCTATCCTCAACAAAATCACTCAAATAGAAATTAGTTAAGTTTAAGTTTACATGTACAATGTTTTAGTAAACAAAATATATTTCTATAGTTAAAATTTGTGCAATTCTTATTTTCATTCAATTCCTTGTTCCTATTGTGCAATTTAATAATATTCATATCAATAAATATTCTACCGAGAAAAAGACGTTGTCACGTAAAATCTTCGCCCGTAAAACCGACTTTACACACAACCGATTTTTTTTTGTACCGTTGAACTCTTTGGTTGCTATCGTTACAAAATATGACAATATATCATTTTGTAAACAACGGAAAACATTGAGTTAAGAGTCATCAAAAGTAATCTTTAAATTTGTCATGTCGTATAAACGCGGAATATTTTCAGATATCTAGACATTTCCGTACATTTAACGCATAAAAACAGAGAGTCGCCCCAACATTTGTTTCCTACTGAATTCCATACGTACATTGCAGATTTTATTTTTTTCTTTCTGATATATTATAGATTATGAATAAAGTACTGAATGCGCCCAATCAAAATTATTGCAATTTCATTTCTATGATGGAACATTTTTCATTTTATGAAAAATGTTAAATAAAATTAAAAAAAAAATAAAAATTATAAGTTGAGACATCCGATATATTATGTATGTAGTATTTATTTCACAATAAATAAGTCTGTCTTGTAATAATCTCTTCATATTTTCTATTATCCATTTTTTAAAATTGTGCCATAGAAATTACAAATATAAGATTAGAACTAAATCATACTTTACGCCCTATAATTTATAGCAAATAATCCATAAACTTATTGCAATCATTTATTGAAACAAAATATGTCAACTAATCTGTTTATAGCCTAGATTAAAGTACATCAAACGTAAAACGTGACGCCATATTGACAAATCCTAGACGTAACATTCTTACGATGGTTATTCGCTCAGTTTAGTAAAATATTTTTTGGGGTATTTATTTGTTGTCATGTCGATCATAAATTATATCATGATTTTCAGGAATGAAAATAAGTCGATTACACCCAGAAAATTTTACGAGGTGTTATACAAAATAAAACCGATTTTTTTTTTACTTCAAAACGATTTAAAACTATTTTATGAAAATATATATTATGTGTTAATATGCGATTGCCAATAAAACCGAAGTGAAAATATTTTTTTGTTCGATTTTTTAGATGTGTAGAGGGGGTCTCCAAACGTTTGTCAATAAAACGAAATACCGATTTTAAAACTTTTTTCTTGTAGTATTTGTTTTTAAAATCACTAATTTAGGAGATACAGCCACGTTTTTAAATGCAATATTACATTTTTACGAACATTGCGTTTCAATTAGGAACAGAAAAGATATTAATTTAATTTAAAAAATGATGAAAATGACCTCGACCTTTCGCATTAGCAGCTAATAAATCGCATTAGCAGCATAATCTTTCATAAATCCGCAAATTCAAAAATCCATTGGATTAATATCTGGACCGCGCGGTGGACATTCAATTGATGCATCGTGCCTCTTCCTATCCAAAGAACTGGTTATTGTTGAAATAAAAATGCCCTAACCTTGTTGTTGTATATAATGGGGTGGAGAACTATCCTGAGAAAGCATACTTTGTCTGTTCGCTAACTGTACATCTTTCAAGTATAGAGACAGATTGTTTTGGATAATTTTCTCCGTTTAAATTATAGGGAAGATATACTGGCTCTACTAAATAATTACTAACTATTCCAGCCCAAAAGTTTACTTTAAAGTTACTCTTATTGTGACGCACAAGAGATTGCTTCGTCGGTTTATAAAATATTCTTTATAAATTTTACATCCCGTCTCGATTTTCTTCTAAAATCAAACCATAAAATCCTATATGTTTGGAATAGTCTTGTGAAAGTACTTCTTGAACTGCGGTTACATGGAAGATGTGAAGTAATTGTTCCATAACCGTTCTCCACATTTTCATACGATATACCGCTAATTCAGCAGCTATCAACCTTATGCTTGTTTCTGGGTCCTCATCAATAGGTCTAGAATAGCATTATCATTTGCACGTTTTTTTGCGCTACCACTGTTACCACAAACTTATTTTTGTAAAGTCCCAGTTTCTCTTAAATGGCGATCAATTGTTAGGAATATTCGCCTGTCCTGCAAATTTCTATTAGGCACATATAATGCCTTCATACCACCGCACCATTCCCTTGACATTCACCTAGTTAAATCATGAAGAAAAAGATAGCCACAAGCAATAATTCCGTAGTTCCATTATTCTTAACTAAGACTACGTGCATATCTGTTATTAAAAAAAAACTGTAATTGATGGAACTTATTCATTTATACCTAAAAACATGAAAAATAAATAATTATACGCTTTTAAAAGTATAATATCTAAGTTTTAAATCACGGGACCCTAGTTCAAAATTGGCCCACTGAAATAATTGAAATTTTTAAACGCGTCGCTTGATGTCATTCTTGAGACGGCTGAAATTACTATCCCCACCGCTGCCTCTAGTCGATTTTTCTGTATTTTTAAAGTTTTAAATCACCATTTTTACCAGGTTGCACAAAACAAAAAAAGGTGAAAATTTGTATCTAGTAAGTACTTGGCACAACAAAGGCATTTGTTTAAAAAACAGACCTCAAACTTTCGTACTATCGTTGTAAATGCCGGTCAACTTTTATCGATCATAATTTTGGAACTACTCTTAATATTTTTTTTTTCTAATTCGCGTCTTTCACTGAACTTTCGATATAGTTTAGAAAAACAATGTTAATTGAAAATTGAAAAAAATATTCTCTTTGTTTATTAGCTTAAAAATTGAACAGTTGTTTAAAAAATTCCATAGTCTCTGAATTCCATCTGCTGAAATTTTGTCCAGTGTTTTTTTATAATCAAAAGTTTTTTCTGGTTAAATTTTGAAGGTTGCATGTGACTTTTAAATACCTGAAAAAGATTATTGAAAAAACGTTGATTTTTGACAATTGTTTTAATGGTTTTTGCCAACTCTGCAATAATAATAATTATTTTTTTAACTTGAAATCTTATAAGAAATTTAATTGCAAAACTTTTTTGTCTTCTCAAAATTTTTCTTAAATGCATAGCTGCCGAGATATAGCAACGAAAAGAAAAAAAAATAATTTTTCACAAATTGTTTATTAAAAAATTTAGCTTACCTTTTGAAATGTCCGCATGGTGAAATTATCATTTCTAATATTTCGAAGTGATTAAGCAAACAAATAGGATCATATTATACGATTTACCCAAATGAAGTTATTTTAGAACAAATGCCGCCTGTAGTAACAAAACAGATATGTTTTAAAGTGAATATTCACTTGAACAAAATGCGGACATTATCCTTATACCGAAGGAAACACAACGAATTCAGCGGACAGCTCGAGTCTGTAAATTTTTTGAAGAACATCTTTGTTTTTGTAAAGATTTTTGGTCAAATGAATATCCACGTATACATACATCTCGATAGGTACATCGAATATGAACGTGAAATGTACAACCAAGTTTTTGTCTTATTTTCAGAATATTGTACTGAAATACTGAAATTAATAAAGTGAATAGCCACCTATATATGGTAAGATATTTAATAAAATGAAAGAGCCCGCAAGTACTTTAATTTTAATATACATCACAAAACTGCATTTTTTTCAAAGCTTTATTACTATTTGTATATCATTTAAAATTCTCTCATTTATTATAGATTATTAGCAACGCGAACAAAATTAAACTATAACCGAATAAGTTTTTTGAAAATCTGTCGTTCTTCCAGCACAATATGCGATTCTACGTAGCGGATGTAACAACTAGCGACAGGACGACATTGAGGCAAGAACAAAAAAGATATTCAGTGTATTGAGTAAAATTAACCTCAATGTTAGTGGTTAAAATTTAACAACCGAGTATGTAAATGAATTTGGCCAAGTTTTAGAACAAAATGTGCAATTATAATAAAAAATTTATGATACAAATAAATGTGTAATATGAAATATGTCAGTTATAATTTGTAAGTAAAAAAATACAATCTTTATACAAGGTCAAAGTAGATGCCAAATAAAAGCTCTCGGATATTGGATCGATGTAGGTATAACCTCCAAATTTTGCTATTGACTAATTCTCGAGGTAATTCAAAAAAACCACATTCGTCACTAATCTAAAAAAATACAATAATTCCTGTACCTTTGTATGCATTTACTATTTACTTGCCAATTCCAAAACCGAATTCCCTTAGAAACAACATTAGTTAACTTTTTTAAAATAGAAACAACGAAAACTTCGTTTTTTGAAGTTGTCCAGGTATCTACTACAATTTTTGAAAGTCGAAGTATGATTTGAAATAATCACTTTGTCACTTTGCTTTCAATAGGTAAAATGATTTCATTGTTCGTGGATATTCAAATGGTCATCTATCAAAAATTGAAGGAAAATATCCGGATAATTTCAAAAGCAGAATTTTAAAGCTGGCTATTTTAAAGAATTAGTTAAGATTGTTTCGGTTATTACGGAATTTCAAGGTACATAATAAAGTGATTTTTTAGATTATGTCAGGAATTGCTTGATAGAAAAATTAGAGGATACGTCAAAATTGATTTACTCATTGAGGGCTTTCATTTGACATATATCTCGACCTTGAGGTGTCAATTATGTTTGTTTTACTAAAATTATATACAGGGTGCAGCATTAATACGAGGAAATAGAATTACTCATTTGTCATAAGAGATCCGGAAGAAAAAGTTAGAGCATAGATAGAACCATACTTAAAAAATGTTTTCAAATGTACAGTATAACGACAGGGTGGAACAAACTTACCTTTTTTTTAGTGAAACATCCTGTATATTTTTACATTTTTGGACGTTTGAACTTTTTTTTGGATGGTCTAGTTTTTGCAGTATAAGGTTTTTCAATGTTATACGAGGTAGTTTAAGAGATAATTACGTTTTTTTTTGTTTATTTCGTATCTAGCAATATTAATACCCCGTAGAATTGTAGAGAAATGAAGAAATCTATTTATGTTCAAACGATTTTCAATATAGTCTACTATTGTCCAGAATTATTAACAGAGCTAAATATTTAATTTTGTTATATAGGATTGGTAGAAACTTTGGAATGAGTATTTTCTGAGTTTTCTTAAATAGAACACCCTATATTTTAGTATTGTAATGAAATGTTATTTTATGGTACTTTATTATTTCCTAAACATTCCCTATACCTAATTACTTTAATTTATGAGTTATTCATGTTTCTTTGAGAGAAACATTAATTGCAATAACAATTAGGTGAAATTTTATTATGTAAGCACTGAAAATATTCAATCAAAAATCCTAAAAAATAAAAAAAAAGAAGTTACCATCAGCAATTGCTTAATAGACGACAATCAAGAAGAGAAGCTTTTTTAAATTTAATTCTGAGAGTTCGCATATTAGTACGAGGAAAATTGTAAGTGCTTTTGAAATTAGTGGTATTAGTGTATCAAAAATTTAAAAAAATAAGATGCCATCCATGTCATCCACAATTGCATCAAAATCTTAATGAGGATGACTATAATAAAAGAGGAGAATTTTATTGGGAGGCGCAGCAACAAATTCAGAATGATGCATATTTCTTCGAATATGTTTAATTTGGAGATGAAGCTACTTACCACAAGAATAATACTGTAAACTGACATAATTTCCACTATTACTCAACTTCCAATCCGCACGACATTCTCATCTACAATCAAACAAGATGGTCGTTGAATGTTTGGACTGGAGTTCTTGGAAATTATTTCATCGGACCCTGCTTTGTCGATGTAATTGCAGTACCGTTGAACGTTTCAGAGAATGTGGGTATTAGATGACGGCTACAATTCTACGGGGTGTTAATGTTGCTATGAAATTAATAAAAAAAAACGTATTAATACTGTAAAACCTTATATTGCAAAAACGAGAAGAGACCAAAAATGTAAATATATACAGGATGTTCCATTAAAAAAAAAGATAAGTTTGTTCCACCTTGTCAATTTGGCGTGTATATTTGTTTCAAAGTATGATTCTATCTATGCTCCAACGTTTACCTAAATAACTTTTTTTTCGTACCTATTACGACAAATTAGTAATTGGACGTCCTCGCACTAATGCCGCACCTTGTATATGCCCGCCAATTGGTGTAATTATTTTGATGACCGCTGACAAGTGGGGGATAGTAGATAACAGTTAACAAATGACAAAATATAGTTGGTGTAACATGACAATTTTGAACAGCGAAAGTTGAAAGTTTAAATCCGGGAGTTAATTTATTAAATCTAACTGCATCTGTGAAATTTATTTACGAATTTGTCATTAAGTTTTAAAATTGTGTTTATTTAATTTTCAGAAAGTATTTTACTTCTTTAAGTAAAAATTTGGCCAAATGATTTATTTTTCGGTTAATAATTGTCGTCTTAAAAAGTAACCAACAATGTCGTAGTTAGTTCTAACCTGACAATTGATTTTTCCGAAATAATTGCGGAATATCTGTAGATTAAGAAACTATTTGAAGTACCGGTAACTGCAATAGTTAAAGGCAATATTGAGTATATATTTCATATTTACTATTTTTACCGAAATAGACAAATGGAAATTAAAAATTTGACATGTTTTTAAGAATTTTTATATTTGCAGGTTAGTTACATACAATTTTGTAAACATTTTATAGGAACAAAAATTCGAAATATGCTTTGTAAACACTCCTTTTATTTCATCACTGTCTATTTGAATACTTTTCCAGTTTTGTGGGATAGAGAACTTCTTAAAACTGGTGCATTAATTACCTTTTTTCCTTTTTGCTGTTCCTTGGTTGCTTCTTTCACACCGATGTTGTCCCTACTATAGGCTAGATGTCTCTTTATGTACATGTGGTTTTCTCTTGGGTTGTTTTAAATGACTGTACTGTTAATTTGCTTTTTTGTAAGTTGGTATGTACTTGAATTTAGAATTAATAGAATATAATCAAACGTTTGAAAGCAAGCGTTGTGGACTTTATGTTTTTAGTTTCGCTTTTGTTTATATCCTTTTTATGTCTCGTAGAAACCTAATTGGGCTACACTACTACGCTACAAAAACAGTGTTAGCTCTTATTTCATACGCTTTTCTTTCTACAGTATAATATTGGCTTACCTTTTACTAACAATGAAATATAAGGTTATTGGTTAAAATTATCGAGGACACGTACTATTTTAATGTTTTTTTTCACGGATGAATAGAGATGCTTGTTACAATCATAAATACCAAAATATATTCGAACTATTGAAGGAAAACTAGTACGTCATTACTATTTTTAATCCAAATCAAATGTAACATTGTTTGTCTGAATTGTTTCTTTATAGATTCAATAGGGTACAAGTTTATGGATATAATACAATGGTTTAATTATTTTTTATTAGCGGTAACCATAAGTATGTTCTTTTCTCTAATGATTAGATTCTTATATTTTATCTTTTGGAAAATCATATAGAAATCTAGTTCATAAGGACACTTTCAGATTAGTTTTTTTCCACGAAAAGTTTCCATTTTTGATCTAAAACTAATTAAATAGATTATCCAAATTGAAATCTGAAAGAATCGTGCAGGTATTAAGTTCACTTAAAAATTTTTGTAAATTTTTGAAGTTTTGTAAATTATATGTTAGGTTAGAGGTATTCTATTATAGCTCCATTGTATTTTAAAACAAATTCGTTAGCTGTTCACCGACGCAATTTGAATGAAAATTTTTTATCATTATGCCTAACGGGTTTCCTACAAAATTATTTCTATTAAGGGACAAGTGACACGGCGGCGTCAAATTGATACCCTTCATTCGTTGCAGTATTACTAACACTTAGTTGAGGTTCCTTGGTCCTCTTTGTACTAACGACTTTCGTCTAGTGTTTACATATTTTTCGTCGACTGAACTGAATTGAACCGAATGGAGATAGGCAAGACTGTGTAACCTTTTATATTGCCAAAAACTGTTATACAAAGTGCTGGCCCGTTATCGAGATGAAGGAACTAGTGACCACTCTTCCAAAAGTGTTTTCTTCTCACTGTGTCACGCAATTTATAAATTAAATGCTTGACCTATTGGGGCGTAATCATAATGTATTCTTCTTCTTGTAGTGCCTCTCCGTTTAAGGTGTTGGCGGCCATAATGGCAATCTGTACTTCGTACACTGCTGGTCTGAAAGGATTTGTATTTGCTGTGTTGAACCACATACGTAGATTTTTCAGCAAGGAAATCCTTCGCCTTCCTGGTTCTCACTTTCCTTCTATTTTTCCCTGTAAAATTAGTTGCAGCAATCATTATCTTTCTCTGTTGCTTATGATGTAGCTCAATTTGGCTGTTTTTATTGTGGTGAACAGCTCTTGTTCTTTTTGCATTCTTAATATTGCTTCCGTACGATAAGGGCAAGAATTGCGTAACGATAAGGGCAAGAATTAAAAACGCAAAGGAAAGCTGGATGAAAGAACGTTGTGAAGAATTGGAATCACTACAAGAAAAGGGAGACAGCTTTGGATTACATAAAAAGGTCAAAGAAATTTACATACAAGAAACACCATGAGACTCGCCTGAAGAATGATCAAGGAAGCTACGTTTATACCCAGGAAGAACTAGCTAAAATCAGGGCAAACTATGCTTCGTCCCTCTTTGCGGATAATAGACCGAATCTGCCAACTACTAACTTACCCACGGAAAATTTATCCGGCCCTCCCATTATTCGCTCCGAAGTGGAGTACGCTATAAAAGTAGCAAAACTAGGCAAGGCCCCTGGATCGGATGGAATTACTGCGGAAGCCATAAAAATGTTGGAAGATGATAACATCGACATGCTGGTAACTATTTTCAATGCCATATATAACACCGGGCACATTCCAACGAATTGGCTTTATTCAACCTTTATAATGATCCCTAAAATACAAAATGCAAAGACCACAGACTGATAAGTTTAATGAGCCATTTGCTTAAGGTGTTTCGTCGCATCCTTCACACAAGAATGTTCAGAAAGCTGGAAGATCTAAGCGGTGAGGCACAATTTGGTTTCAAGAGCGGACTGGGTACACGTGAAGCAGCTTTCTGCTCGAATTCGCTTGTACAAAACTGCATGGATCAACGAAAGGATATAGTCATAACATTCCTTGATTATGAAAAAGCTTTTGACACCGTAAAACATGACGCAATGATAAAAATGCTACACAACTCCATTGACGAGAAAGATATTTGAACGAGAATGGTCACAATTTTTATTGACGTTAGTACTAAGATAGGTGTATATTTTTACTCTTTCTATTCGCTAACCGTTTACCCTGATTCGTCTAAATTGCTGTTCCTTCTTAGAGATCATCATACATTTTGTTTTCTTAATGTTCAGTGAAAGTCCATATCGCTGACTTACTTCTGTGGTCCTATTCCATTCACGCGGAAGGCTTCATAACTGTTAGTGGACCACCGTGTCGTCCGCGTATTTGATGTTATTGATACGTTCTTCGTTAATTCAAATTCCGGCTTCAATATTCTCTACAATCTTGAAAGATTTGCTCAGAGTATATGTTGAACAATAATAATGTATAACCCCCACAAGGAAAATAAAATTCCTGTAGTTGGCTGTGTACCATAAATCACAAAAAAAGTTTTTTTAAATCCTTTGTAAAAGACCCTTTCGGGCTACATCACAACAGAACGTTTTTGGACCTACTAGTCCATCATCAGTGCATTTACCAAGTATACATGAGTCAAGCCGCTAGATGTTTGTGTACAAACTCTTAAAATGGTACAAAATTTGTTCAAAATTACATCTTTGTTAAAAAGTTGGTGCGATGTTAAAGTTATTAACAGATACTCTGCATGGCAACCTTAATGCGGTTACTGAGCCAGAGATGTTGTCTCTGTTAGGTGATTTGTCACAAAACTAAAATTTTGTAGGTCGTCGTTTTCTATCCACTATGACTACTTTATTTGCAGTAAAATCCGCATGACTGGATGAAGACTTGGTCTTGGACTGAAAATGTGGTATAAACATTTGCCTGACAATACTTTGACAAAATTCAAACTGCACATAAAATTCCGTTTTTTTAGGATTTAACCTAATAAAAATTGTATGTTTGACTTATCGTATTTAAAATTATTTAATCTGATATTATTTCTAAATAACAGGCATCGCCATGAACTATTTATATTTTTTCTCCTTATAAAGGTAACGGTAGCGGCTTAGTGTTCGTTGTGATTTTAGTTTTTGAACATTAATAAACAAAACACGAATGTAAAAAGTAAAATATTATTATGGTTTCTGTATTTTATTGTTTATTTGTTATTGATACCATGCGGACAATGTTAATCTCAATGTAAATTAGTTTTTTTATCGTTGCTATTGAAATTATGTGTTATAAATTAAATATAAAGCAATTTAATTGAAAATAAGTGTGTTTGGTTTTAATTTTAATAAAGAAATCATATCAGTTCTTAAAATATCAAATAAGACATAAAAGCAGGCTCTACATTATCGCGGATTGGAATGAAAGGAAATGGAATGGAAATTCTGAATGCCCGCACATTAGCTCGAAAGTTATAAAAGTAAAAATTGATTTTTAAAGTTTATTCCATTTACATACATTAAGCTTTATTGTGTAATGTTTGTGAATTATATTGATTAATAGTTCTTCATCAATTTTAATGAATCTACAAACACAAAACGGTGGTAAAATAAAATCAGTATTTTTTATATTTCGTTGCAGATTATATTCTTTCCAGGAAAACCTACTGTATGTGTTGCATGTCTTCGTAAACGTCCTATCGAATAGATGAGGTCCGCGAAATTATGGGAAAATTCGCTCAATCGAATGCGATCCAAACAATTCCGTTCCGATTCATAATAGTTAGTTAATATGCTTTTAAATTCAATTTCCTTGATTCCATTCCGTTCCGCGATACTGTTTGTTCCAGCTTAAAACTTACTTGGTGATAGTTTTTGACTTGACAATATTCTGAATTTCTATTTTGAGTGAATACTCACTTTTATTATTGGTGTCTTATAAAGATAGTCGTAACTTTAAACTAACCACCAAACATGTTTATCTCCTAATTCGGCAATATCGGAAGTATTTATGTAAATGTAAGTAGATTAGCTACGTTTTTGTCACTATAGATATATGGAAATTAATATGTTAGAGCGAAAACTACCTTTTAGGTAAGTAAAAGTGAGAACGATATATGTTGACGTCACAAGCCCCGCCCCAACATGGCCGCCGCAAGTAATTCGCCAATATTTTTGTAATTCAACTATTATCCGCTAGTCGGCGCCAGTAATTCGCCATTATGACTTAATATATCTGCAAACGTCTTTGTTATTTCCTCCCTTGTTTTCGTCTTTAATGGACGATTCCACACCTGACAAAATATGTCACGTTTTATGTCAAATATCACGTATTCTGTCACGTTCTATGGCAAATGTCACATATTATGTCACTTGTACAATCGTCCATTAAAAACGAAAATCGGAGAGGAAATAAAGACGTTTGCAGATATATTACGTCATAATGGCGAATTACTGGCGCTGACTAACGGATAATAGTTGAAATACAAAAATAAGTTCTAAATTATGGCGAGTTTCTGGCGGCAGCCATATTGGGGTGGGACTTGTGACGTCAACGGATATCGTTCTCACTCTTACTAACCTAAAAGGTACTTCTCTCTCTAACACATTGATTTCCCTCTATCTACAGAGACACCAACGTAGCTAATCTACTAGTGTAAGAATATATTTATTCGTCTGGTATAGCTTACTTCCTGTTTGTTCAATAATTACATCATTGTTTGATGTAACGCCTGTAATTGTTTCCTAGCAACATAGCCGATGACTCACCGCACGTCTCCAAGTTCTGACTCCCGTCAGCTTTCGCGCGGTCGCTGACACATCACTCTCCCATATTTTCGGTGATATACTTTTTGTCCTCCGCCCTATACTGTATTATCTAGGACTCTTCTTAACAATTTGCATTTAGCTGTCACTACTACGTGAGTATAGTCCATCGAAGTTTCTAAAGCCTAGCGTTTATTTTATTGTTTATATCTAACACCAATAAATTAATTCTCCACAAGAAGACGATATAGAAAAAACTAGCAACTAATTAAAAAAAAAGCAGCATGTGAAGCCGTAAGAGCAAGAGCAGTAAACATAAATCCCAAAAACTCAACAATTTGCAAAGAAAAGAACGTCCAATACACACACGTCGAACCACAATAAACAGCATAACGTCAAAAAACAAAATTAAAAATTAAAACAACACAGACTGCAACTAAAGCACTAGCCAAGAAAATAAAAGACGAACCCTGATAAGTTTTATTGGAACAGCAAGAAAATTTAACATGATAATATCAACAGATAGAACAAAGATTGTGGTAACTCCCAAAAATCTCATAAAAAGCAAACTAGAAGTGCAAACATTATAACTACTTGCATATCGATTCATAGCTATGGAGATAAGGAAGAAGAAATTGTTCGACTTTCTTCGTCTTCTTAGGGTGCCTGTAGTTCCGAACGTTGGCGATCATTTTGGCTATGATGACTTTGTTGGTTGCTATACGGCATAGCTGTGTTGAGGTCTTTCTATACCATGTTTACAGGTTAGCAAGCCAGGATATTCTTCTTCGTCCTGGGGCCCTTTTTTCTTCAATTTTACCTCGCAAAATGCATTGGAGTAACTTGTATCTGCCTTGATTTCTCATTATATGTCCCAAGTACTGCAGCTTACGGCCCTTCACGATGTTGATCAAATCCGCGGTTGTGTTCATCCTTCGCAGTACTTCTTCATTGGTGAATTTGTCTGTCCATGGTATCTTCAGAATCCTTCTGTATAAGCATAGCTCAAAAGCCTGAAGTTTTGATAGAGTTTCCGCGTTCAATGTCCACGTTTCTACTCCGTACAGAAGCACTGAGTACACATAACATTTAAGGAGCTTTATTTTTGTTTCTAGGGTGAGGTCATGGCTCTTGAACACAGAGCTCATAGTCAGGAATGCACTTTTACCTTTCCGATGCTACATTTAATCTCTTGGGTATTGTCCCACGACTCATTGATTATAGTTCCCAAGTAGATGTACTGTGAGACACGTTCAATTCTCATTTGGTTCACATACAGATTTGCTCCAGTTATGTTTTCCTTGCTGATGATCATTAGCTTGGTTTTGCTGGTGTTTATATCCAGTCCACATGTTCTACTTGTTTCCGTTATTTTGTTCATTAAGTTTTGCAGCCCTTCTATGGTATTGAAAAACACTATTGTATCATCTACATACCGCAGGTTATTGAGCTTGACTCCATTTATTGAGATGCCTTCATTAATATCTTTTAGAGCCTCTTCAAAAATGTGCTCCGAGTACAGATTGAATATCAGTGGTGAAATTATGCACCCCTGTGTCACTCCCCTTAAGATTTTGACCTGATCTGTATATTCTCCATCTATTCGGAGCACCGCTGATTGATTCGAATACAGGTTAGCTATTATTTTTAAGTCTCTTCCGTTAATCCCTGTCCTCTTCAGCACTTCCATCATTTGTTCATGCCTGACTCTATCGAAAGTCTTCTTGTAGTCAATCAGGCATGTAAAAACATCACAGCTGACACCTCTACATTTTTGAAACAATATCTGCACGCTAAATAAAGCTTCCCTCGTACCAACGGCGTTCACAAATCCAAACTGATTGGGCGAAATTTGTTTTTCGTATTTCCGGTAAATTCTTTTGTGGATGACTTTTAAAAACAGCTTCAGCAGATGGATCATTAGGCTTATGGTCCTAAATATGCAATCCGACACAATACACATCTACGATCAAACACAAGGGTTAAAGTTTAAAGGCGGCAATGAAGCCGATTATGACCAAGACTGCAGAAACAAAATCCAAAACCAAGAAAACAACACTGCATCAGAATAGAACGTACCAGGGTATTCTACCAGCATTTAATGAAGAAAGATCATCAAAAACTATGCTATGTCTGCGATATTCCTCTGATAGTCGAACACATTATTGTTAACTGTCCACTCTACTATCTGGAATGACTTCAAAGTGATTTATCAAGTTATCTTAAAAGTTCATTAGATTATAGTAAAGTGATTAAGTTTCTGAACTTACTTGTTACTTACTTCTGAACTTGCACAAACTATTATAAAAGTATATTTGATTTTATTTTTACAAATCTTCTTGTGTAATAACTCTAAACCTGTTTTGAATTCTGGCTTCTATCAGTTCTCTCTTGTTAATCTTAACCATAGATTTTCTATTAGATTTAAATCGGGACTATCTCCAGGCCAGGGACGGACAGTAATGAAAGTCTTGGCCGTATGACAAAGCGTTCCTTCCCGCTGAAATAGGTATTGTTGAGAATCATCTTCAAATTAATTTCTGAAAGTTGGTAGTTTGGCTTGAAGTATTTCTTTCTGGTATTTTTTTTTATTAATATTGCCCTCTATTAATGCTAAACGTCCAACTCCCTTAGTGGCCATACAAGCCCATAGCATGACACTCACAGGATGCTTCATAGTGACCGTAGTACACTGGGACAAGAGGTCTTCCCTCGGTCGGCGGCAAACCAACTTCACTCTCAAAGATCGAGATTCTGGTTTCATCACTCCAAATTACGTTACTCTGTTCTGTCCACTCTCTGTATGTCAAAGCCTAACCAATGCGTTATCGCATCTGTTTTTTGTTCAGGAACGACTTCTTTCTAGGAGTTCTTGCTCGCAAAAAGACAGATCATGATAATGGATAGACAAGAATCACCCACACACCTACGATTGACTGGTTTGAGATTGTGAGCTCATATTTATATCTGGGATCATGATCACAAACACAGGGTCACTACAGGAAGAAATAAAACGTAGATGTGATCTAGAAAATGTCGCCGTAGGAAAGATGGCCAAAATATGAAAGAACTTTCAAATTTCACGATCTCAAAGTGAGCTTGATACGGATCTGAATCTTGGACCTACGACAAGCGGAAAGAAGAAAGATAGACGTCACTGAAATGTTCTGTTGGAGAAGAATGTTACGCATTCTGTGGACCGACCACAGGACAAATATTACACTTTTAAATGAGCTAAAAGTCAGCAAAGTCCGTCTCCAACAATTAAAATACTTTGGACATATTATGAAAGGACACACAGAAAACATGGAAAGATTTTTTATTCAAGTAAAGATAGAAGGCCGAAGATCACGAGGAAGATTCCCAACAAGATGGATCAATAAAATTATAGGAATAATCAAAAGATCTGTGCCTGAGTTAAAAGAAATGATCAGAGACAGAGATTTTTGGAGACGGACAATACCGACGATCACGATGACCACTACACTCCCTCCGGGGTATTAGGATTGAACAGAGAGAGCTCGCAATCCATTTTCACAGAACTTTCTTCTGATAGTTCGGTCCGATATTTGAAAACAAGTTGGTTTGACAAAAGCATTAATGTCTTTTGCAGATCAACGACGAGCTTCTAAAGACAGCCGGAGACTTTTCCATTTTCTTTTCTTTGGAGTACTACCAAACTATTTAAAATGAACATGAACTATTTATTTAATATATTTTAAAGTCAAGAGTGGGTTATATACATGTCAACTTCATACGTTTGAAGTAAATGGAGTATGTCAATTACTACTTAATCGTGATATTCGTTCATTAGCTTAAAGAAACATAACGATGTCATTCTGTCGAAAATTTATACTATTCATAATTTATGATTGCATATTTGCATTAAGTATATATGTTTGTGTTGTCATACCTTATATACTCCACTTTTTCTATATACCAATACGTATTTAACATTATTTTCATTTTTGTGTACAATGAGGTCATTTCATTTTATACCTTGATGAAATTGGAAAATGCAGCTTGCAACTAAATGAAAAACTTGAATATATAATTTATTTAAAAAAAATGAGTAACGAATTCATCATAAATGAACACAACAATTTTTGATTTTTATTTTAATAGTTAATATGGTATATATTTAATTATAAGTAAATAATTTCAATAGCAATCTAGTCACTTTATACATATTAGTCTACTACCAATAATACATATCCATATTATGTTAGTTTAATGTTTTTCATCGCTTAATTGACAAAAACTAGATAGTCCGAAACAATGTTGCAATCTTTTTGCCTTTTTTCAACAATACGTGACGTGCATTACAACAATTGGTACATCCACGATGCGTGGCGACAAGAATAGCCTACTTGGCGATTGCAATATTGTTCATTAGTATCTAGGTATATGTAATAGTTATGCAAATAGTAAACTATTAGTGATAGTCCTCATGCTAGGTGTTGTTTTCGTTATTTTTGTTTGCTTGGTGATGGCTTATTGTTAATTTTATTCTTCTCTTTACACTGTTCAAAGTTTTTAAAAGCATGCCTGTTTTCGATACACTTTTTTGAAACATAATGTATTGGTTTAATTATTTTGTATAATGGTTTCTAAGAAGAAATAATTATTGAAAATATTTGTAAATTTGGGGATTCTCTGACTACCTTGGTAAATACAAGGTTAGGCACGTATGAAGTTTGGGTAACCTGTAAATCTATTTTTATATGTTTTTTAATTTGCATTTGCTACATTATGCAAACTGAAGAATCTTTGAACTAAAATAAACCTTAATGTCAGAAATTGAATGTAGACAAAATAAAAGTACTAACCATAGTGAAATAGGAAAATAGTGAAAGAACCTAACCTAACCATACTGAAATACGTTAATCAAGAATGTTGTAATCTTAGTAAATGCTCATATAAAAGCCGGTTTTTTAAATAAAACATGTCTTTGTCTTAACTGTATGTCTTGTTTAATATGAATATAGCGTAGATACAGTGTATAAACGCCAAATGGAATAAATTCATTATTTACGTCAAACAAACACGTCAAATTTAAATTATAACTTGACATTCTTTAACGTGAAAATGCAACCCCTACCTTCAACCCCCTTAGAATGACAGGTACAACCCCCAATTTTTAAAATAGGAAGTATAGGCTTGTGATATATCGTTTGAAAGGTCTTTTCATTCTCCATTCAAAAATGTTGTCGCTTTCAAGTTTATTAAGATTAATTAAGATAAAATAAATTAAAATCATGTGGTTACCGAAATTCGCTACAATACAATCAAAAACTAAAATGTAATGCAAAACGTAATAAAATGTAGAACACGAAAAAGAACTATGAATGTTAATGAAGTAGATGTTCAAAATGTTCACCGCGAACGTCTTGGCAACATCCTAATCTCAAATAAAACTGTCTTCTAACATTATTTAACATAACAGGCGTGATCGACCTAATCGCAAGCGTTATTCGTTCTTTTAAGTCATTTAAATCAGAAGGTTTAGTTTTGTACACATGGCTCTTCACATATCCCCTTAAAAAGAAATCTAATAATGTAAGATCAGGTGATCGCGCTGTCCATTCAATCGATCCTCGCCTCCCTATCCACCGATTGGGAAATATTGTATCGAGGTACTGCCGGACATTATGCCAACGTTGGAATTCAAGTTGCCCTCAATGAAAAAGGGACCAATGATATTGTTTCCTACAATCCCTGCCCAAACATTAACCTTTTGAGGGTATTGAGTGTGTTCTTCTCTCATCCAGTGAGGATTTTCCGTGGCCCAGTAGCGGCAATTTTGCCGATTAGTATGACCGTTAAGTGAAAAAGTACACTCATCAGAAAACATAACGTCTTCTAATTGGATAATATTGTTATCCAACATGTCCATCATTTGCTTACAAAAAAAAGTTCTCCTATCAAAATCGTCTTCCATGAGCTCCTGAGTAGGTATCATCTTATAGGGATGCAATTTATTTTCTTTTAATATGTTTACTATCGATGTATGGCTAGCATTGGATGTAGTGGATGCCTGTCTACTCGATGTATGTGGATTTGCCTGAAACTCAAGCAACACATCTAATTTGAGTTCATCACTCAGTGCATTGGCAGCTGCTTTTTTTTTATCTGCCTTACATGACCAAACTCGCGAAACTGCTTCTCTATTTTACTTATTGTTCCTTGGGATATAGGCGGTAAATTAGGAAATTTCTCATGAAATAGGCGAGTTACTTCCTGTTGTGTTCGGGTGTTATCTCAGTAACCAATCATTTGTAAAACTGTTATTTTATGCATTTCCGTTAATCTAACCATTTTTCAGAATTGAATTGAACGAACTTTTTACTTAAATTAAAATACTGACAACTTAAATAAAACAATTTACTAATGCGTGTTAAAATAACGTTGCCACGGAAATTCTTTAAAGTTTTTTAATGGTTACCATCTAAAAACCACATTGCTATGGTTTTCGTTCACTTTCTCATTATCAAGACCTAAACGGGAAATAAGTTTTGAGTATATTTTAGCGAATTTCGGTAACCACATGATTTTAATTTATTTTATCTTAATTAAACTTAATAAACTTGAAAGCGACAACATTTTTGAATGGAGAATGAAAAGACCTTTCAAACGATATATCACAATATATATACCTATAGGCCTATACTTCCTATTTTAAAAATTGTGGGTTGTACCTGTCATTCTAAGGGGGTTGAAGGTAGGAGTTGCATTTTCACGTTAAAGAATGTCAAGTTATAATTTAAATTTGACGTGTTTCGGGATTTTTTATAAATATGTACAGTAACCTAAATAATGAATTTATTCCATTTGGCTTTTACACACTGTATAGTCATTCTTTGGGAGATACTAAAAAAGGAAAAGACAGCGAAAAAATGAAAGATTAATAATATCCCTAATAAAGATGAAAAATCTCCTACTAAAAATTACATACAGCCATTACATCACATTCTTTTTTACATTTACATTCTTTCTGGTTTCTCGCATTTTTTTGGCTCGGTGAGATTCATGTACAAAAATACTGGGCTGGTTTCAGAGGTGGTAAATCGACAATTCAGATCGAGATTGCAACCCTGAGACAAATTTTAGAAAAAACAGGAATATGGCATAGCTACTCATCACATATTTATAGATTACAAGGCAGCAATCCAGGGGAACTGTCTGAACCTTTTAAAACAAATAACTGGCTGCGCCATGGAGACCCTCTCTCCTGTATACTGTTCAATCAGGTTCTGGAAAAAGTAATACGTATGTCACAAATCAAAATCACCTGATCAATATATAAAAAATCCGTGCAGTTTCTTGGCTATGATGATGATCGAGTTGATAAAAATTTTATTTAAAATTGATTTAGCGCGTGTAACTGGCAATTTATGATTTATTGATAGCAAACGCACTATAATCGCTCAGGGTACAAGAAGAAGAATTGACATTCAAAATCGCCGGTCACTTCAAGTGTTCTTTCTGAGAGAACGGTATATTTTACACAAAAAATTATCTCAATGTACAGATTCTTGGTAAATTGATTATCCTCACTTACTGGGGGTTTTAGGGGGAAGCCGGGAGGTAGGAGTGGTAAACTTTTTTGTATATTTTTTGGTGTCCCAAAATTGACATTCTCAGCAAAATTCAGCTTGTTCGTGTGATTTTTAGAGGTTCAGTGGCATTTTCGACTGGAGTAAAACGTGGCTACGCCTGAAAAAAATTGTTGTACATCACTATTTTTCACAAAGCAGATTATCCAAGTGCCCTTATCTACTGTTGTCAAGGAATCATATAAAAACTACCCAAAATTCAGTAAATTACATGATTGTTAGTCTTAAAACAATCGTATAAATAGAACTTATCTTCGATATTGGTTTTTAGTCACATTTACCCTGTTATTCTTTCTTTCGAAGGCATCTCTGTTTTATTTAATTTGAATTTTTTTGGCAAACTTTCAAATAAATTTAATTGTGATTTACTTCCAACAAGCTATTTGATAAGAACAAAATTGATTTTAATATTTCACCAGCTTAAAATCAAACCGGATGATGATTACCAGTGATCCAACAATAACAAAAGCTAATATGGACTTAACCATGGAACATGATGGAACCATGGTAGATAATGGATAACCATGGAACACGACATTACCTTATTACTTTTCGTAAATCCATGGATTAAGTCCTTAGTCAAAAGAAACCAACAGCACACACACACAGTCTCGTTCTTCTTTCTTATTCAATAACCATCATTACGTAGTATCTTTGAGAGATGTATCAATATCTGTAGAAGCCACGTGAAAGTGGCTTTAAAGAAAGTTTTTCTTTACCTCTAAATTTTGTCTCTATCTTAACATCATTCCAGACTGAATTTGAGTATTCGTCTTTCTGCAATATTAAGTACTAACGAGGCACTGACCCATCAGAAACGGTGAGTGCCAATGGGTAACAATATAACTACTTCCAATTATTGGGAGCTAAAGTAAAGATGAAAAATAAGTTTGGCTAGGACAAATAAACTAAGATATTGACTAATTATATTTATTGTACATAAAAAACTATAAAAATTGAAACTTTTAATATTAAATTAAAATCGAACAACATCACAAAGCAAATTTTGTCTATAAGCTTTACATAAAGATTTTTAAATGATACCTAAATATGGCTTCCGATGTTGTCTTTAAGTAGCTGGACAGGATTTTAGTAGAATGTAGTGGTTAGATGTAGATACTTTCATGTTCTAGATATTTTCAGGTAGCCATTAGGTTCTAAATATCAGCTGCAGTTATTGCTGCATCATCATTAAATTTCAAATCTTCAGATTGCAAAATAGCTGTAAAAAATTCGGATCCTCCATTTAAGAGGTAATTAGGCATTTCCAGACATTTGGTGGACTCTGTATATGCCTAAAACGCAGACTATCCGTCTGGATCAACTTCAAATATAAATTACTTTAGAATTTATAAACTTTGAAGAAAAGTGAGGAAAATACATTTGAATCGATAATGAATAAAATCGAAAGAAGTAACGAATAGTAAAATACAACAGGCAACATTGAAGTTATGCCAAGGACCAAAATAAGAACTTAAGACTTGAGCAATTAAACAAAATTGCATGATGCAATTGCAGCGTTAGCTAAGATGAAATGTTACTAGATGGGACACATTTTAGAGGAACGTCGTTGTTTGTCTGAATGTCCGTGCGATAAGTCTTGAAGCAAAAGTCCAATAGTCTTGAAATTTGGAAAATCAAATCCTCTAGTTTCGAGGAAGAACATTGAAAATTTAATTTATGATCAATTGGTAAACGATCACAAAAGTTACAGATAAGCCCAGGTAGAGAAGATGTAGGGTCTTAAAACTTGGTATATAGTTCCTTTGGGACACATACGCTGTAATACACGATTTGATCTCCTACATCTATTTAATTGATACCTATTAAATCGATAAGTCTTAATGGAGTTTTTTGTTGCAGCATAAACTATCATTAATTTTTGATAGCGAGGATTATTACTCGTTAATTATTGTTAACATAACCTTTCTGTCGTGATTTAATATAATTATTATCATTACATCTCTAATTCTGATGAGAAGCTTGTTATAGTTGTTCGTAGAATTCTTCCCTTGGTGATTTTTTTCCCAGTTCTCTGGGTTGCATACCACTTTGATATCAAAGTTATCGTTTTTCGCCCATATATTACAAATTTATTGTCTATCTTTGGTTCTAAATACCTTTTTTTATCCAAGTGTAGATATGTCAAAACATATTATTGACGATAATCAATAAATATTGGATTCATTCTGGAAATAAATCAGTCAGAAATAAAAAATTGTACAAAAAAAAACATTCAGAATTTATGAATGGCCATATATATTCAATGACATAAAAAAAGTGTGTAAGAGGTGAATAAATATTTACTATGACAAATGATATAGTAGATACAATTTTATCTAAATTCTTAAATATATATTGAATTATAATCTATAAAAAAAAGTTTAATTTATGACATAATTTAGATTAAGAGCTCACACTTGTTATTTAATCAAATTGTTTAGCATTGGCAGGCAAAATATGGATGTAATAAATACTCTAAGCGATATATTTTTATACTTTATTGCAGGAAGCTGTGTATGCTTTATGCTAGAATCCTGGAACTGAATTTTAGAAGAATTCACGCTACCAAATGATAAAGAAAAGGCTAAAATAATATCAATATATCAGAAAGTCGATAAAACAAATTGCCAAAATTTTATAAAGCAATAAAAATTTCTAAAAAAGGCATATCAATTGTTGCTGGAGTATTTACACTATAACAAATAATAAAAAACGTGAAGAGTTTAATAGAGAAACGAAAATTTGTTTCGTAAACTTCGAAAAAAAAAGCATAGAAATACTCCTTGCTTCGTCATTCCTTTGCCTTTATCACTATGCGAGGACGGCTTCCCTACTTACGGTTCTCCATAATTTTTTATCTTGAGTCATACCAATCCCCTTTACCGACATGTCATGTCTTTTTTTGTCACTCCTTTCATCCATCTAAGCATTCTCATTTCCGCCACATGCATTCGTTGTTCCTGTTTCTTTTTAACTGCCCAACATTAAGTTCCGTACGTCATAGCTGGTCTTATGGCTGTTTTATATAATTTTCCCTTTAGTTTCATTGGAATCTTTCTGTCACACAACACACCATTCACTTCCTTACACTTCATACATCTCCTCTAATTGTGCTGCATGCATCTCCATCTACTTCCACATTACTTAATACCGAGTACCTAACTACTTAAAATTATTACTTTTCGCGATCACTTTCCATCCAAAGATATCATTTAGTTTGTACTCGTAGTAACTCCATCTTTAAATAAACATTCCAAATACTATGTTTTTTTCCTACTAAGTTTTAAACCTCTTAACTCAAGGGCTTGTCTCCATTGTTTCAGTTTTTTTTTCTAAATCGCTTTCATGTGAAATTTATCACTCTTTGTCAGATCTAGTTGTTTCCAACTGTCCTAACCTAGTTGTTTCATACATGTCTAGCCATATCTAATGATGTTGCTAATTCCAGAACATCATCTCCAGCTTCATTTCTAGTTCCAAAGCCTAGTTCTCCATGTATTACATCACCTATTATGACTCTCTCTGATGGAATATCACTTAGTATGTCTCCTAATTGATAATAGAAAGCTTTTCATTCATTCTCACCCAGACCGATTTAAGAAATATACACACACAACATTCAAAACTTCTTTATCAAGTACAAATTTCACTACTTCGTTATGGAAAAAACAGGTAGTCCAAGATACCGATAAATGCAATTAAAAGCTTACACGTCAACAATAATATTAGATCCTACTGGAATACATGCATGGAAGATAAAAACAGTGAGAGATTGCTACTTGCTGTGTTTTTCCAATAATATAGGCATAATATAACAGAAAACATCATGCGAAATTTAAACAAAATATGACCAAGATGTGTATCTGAAAATACTGGAACGTTTTTATCCTTAAATTATTTAGAATAACACCATTTTTAATTTATTTACACCAACACTAAAACCCAGCTAAATTTCTAGTACAATTTATTTATTTATTACTTGACGATACAATATTTCAGACTGATCCTGAAATAAATAATAATAAAAAAGAAAATAAAAACGTTTATTGCCTTAATAATATGTGACATTTCAAATTTATATTTCATTTTTTCTTTCCGACGTCCCGCTCTTGCACCGCCTGCTTCTGATTGTTTTTCCTTCTGGGTCCTGATTTTCTATTGATGTGTTCCTGTCATCTTCTTCTGTAGGTACTTATTTTGGCATCGTACCTACTGCCCTGTTTGGTTGTTCTTCGGCAACCACCCGGCTAGACCCTGATCAGATGGTCGATCAGTTTATGGGTACTTCTGTACATCCTCTGGATCCTGTTTTTCTCGAGGATGTCCCTGGTCTTACGGAGTCTTCTTGTGGCCTGGTTGAAGAAGTAACTTGTTCGTTAGCCTTTCTTTGATGGTTGCATTTGTGATTCTGTCTTCCCATGTTGATCCATCTATTATTCGGTAACATGACATTTCTGTGGCTTCTAGTCTCCTCCAGTAGGTCTCCGCTATTGAACTCCATACTGGAACTGCATACAACATCACCGATCTAACGTAGGCCTGGTATAACTGAATCTTCTTGGCCTTCGATAGTGGGCTGGTCCTGAAAATATAAGGGAGTATTAGTTTTTTAGCTGCATTGGCTTTTACCTTAGTTTTTTGTGTATGCAACCGGAAGTTGAGTTTCCTATCGAGGTGGACTCCTAGATACTTGACTGAGTTTGTTGCCTGGATCCTGTTTCCTCCTACTGTGATTTCGTTTGCTGGTGGGTTCTTTTCCTGTGTAAATATGATAAACTGCGTCTTCTCCGCGTTGATTTTTATCTTCCATTTGTCCGTGTAGTCTGTGATTTTTCCTAAGTGGCTTTCCATATTCCTGATGATTCTTCTGTCGTCTTTTCCGGTTGCATACACTGCTGTATCATCCGCGTATAGGGCTGTTGAAGTTCTTGGGTCTGTTGGTAAATCTGAAACAAATATATTGTATAATATTGGTGATATGCTGCCTTGGGGCATCCCCTCCTGGATTTCTTGTATAGTTGACTTCTTTTGATCCGCTGAAACTTGAAAAGTTCTATTAGATAAATAAATATCGCATATATTGATTAGATAGTGAGGAAGCCCAGTTTTGTCCATTTTGTAGATTAGTGCCTTTTTCCAAACTGTGTCATACGCTTCTTCGATGTCAAGTATGGAGAGTCCTGTCCTTTGTTTCTTGTTGAATCTTATCTTCGTGTCGCTGATTATTCTTGCTAATTGAAGTTCACAATTCCTTCCTTTTCTGAATCCGAATTGTTCTTCTTGGATTATTCTTTTCCTTTCTGCATGCTTCATCAGTCTTTTGTAGATGATTTTTTTCCAGGATTTTTCCTATGGTTTCGAGTGATCCTGTAATCTAAATCGCTCTCTATATATAGTGTACGCCTATGGTTCTAGATTTTGGGATACCCTCTTCGATACAGGAACGTATGCACCTTATTACCGTTTACTTGGGATCTAGATCAGTCGATAGTAGGTTAGTTTAGGGCAGGTTATTCGTGACGTTAGGTCGTCAGCATCTTGGTTCGAAAATCATCTAAACTAGACATCGGTCGTAAGGCAAGGGGCATAACAATACTGTTCGCAATAATTCATTTTTGAGATCTATGAAATGAAAATGTACACACACAAAACAAAAACAATGACTTTTATTGTTTTATCGCACGTCTCTAGTGAAATTAAAAATTCTAGTTGGTATAGTAATCGTATAATGAAACAAATAGGCAAATAAAGGCATTTTAAGTACTTAGAATGTAATCTGGACAACAACCAAAAGTCAATAGAAGACCAAATTTAGACACAACAAATCAATTGATTAGACGACTTCAAGAAGGACTTTTCTGGTCTTAGTAAAAATATAGATAGTACCAAGCGAAAAATTATGATTCAGTAAAAATGCAGTTATGCAATACTTTATCTAAGCTAGAATTACTAAAAACTTTATATTTCTATGGTGGTGGATTGTAGCTAATTCAGGTGAAAGAAGTGAGATAAATCGCAAAAGGTGTATTATATAAAATTTAGAAATATATTAATCTTAAAACTATGTATATAAATTGACTGAATTAATGAAATCTAAATAAACTATTCTTACTTTCTCGGATGATAAACAAATAGAAAATATGGAATGAAATGAAACAACCGCGATGCACTTACTAAATTGCCTTTTACCACTCGATAAACCTCAGTATAAAAAATAATTATCTTCAATAACGTTGTTTTACAGTGGGTAATTCGTTAATACGCAATAAAAACGCAAGGGAGACAATTTCGGTCAAATTCAAAGTTTTTCAGTTTTTTTTATTTTTAGCCCTATTTTGATGATTTTTTTAGCATACTTTGTAAAAATTTATAAATTTTAATTTAGTATAGTGAATTTTTAATAAAATTTTGTATTTGACTTATTGTAGGGGTTAATCGAAAGGTGGTTTTTCCACTATTCGATGGAAATCGAAAGTTGAAACATCTTGTGGAATAACTCCGTTAGCGTATTTTTGTAAAAAAAATATGGATTGGTTCATTTTTAGGAGCGAAATGACTTTGTTACCCACAATTTACGACTTTTATTACAATTATCTTTTGTATTAATTTGTAATACGACGATGGGAGCTTTGGTGACTGATATCGAAGGAATGTCATATCGACATCCCAGAAGCACTCTATTTAAATAATGATTAAAAGCAACGACATGATCTTGGTTTTAATGAACAATGATAACAAAACATGAAAAAAAAACAACTTAAATGTAACCTAACCTAAGTACGCAAATAACAAAGAAAAACTACTAAAAAATACTTTGTATTGCCTACCCTAGCCTCTATAACTGCCTGTACACGTCGGCTCATGCTGTCTATGAGGATGCGAATATTATCTTGCTGGATGTTTTGCCATTCCTATTCTCGAGCCAAGCGAAGTTGGTTAATTGAGGCTGGTGCGACTTCGCCACCTCTAATATTTATACCAAGCATTTCCCAAATGTGCTCTATTGGGTTCAGATCTGGCGAACACGCTGGCCAGTTCATTTTATTAATACCAACTTCCTCTAAATATTGCATGGCACACATTGCAGAGTGGGGTCACACATTATCTTGCATTAATAGAAAATCATCGCCGATATATTGAGAAAAGGTTACTACTTGATTCGCTAAAATTTTCTCAATATACTGGTGTGCAATCAACGAACCCTCAATAAATACCTATTCAGTGTGAGCCTCTCGGGATATTCCTGCCCATACCATCACCGAATCCCCTCCATGGCTAACGCGGGAACTGAAAGCGCATTCCGCAAATCTCTCTCTCCAATTCGACGCCATACTCGTTCTCTCCCATCTGGTGAGTGAAGATAGTATCTCGACTCATCCGTAAAAATAACATTACTCCATTGTCCTAAATTCCAATGTAAATGTTCCCTGGAAAATTGTAGTCTAGCAGCCACCCTGTGCCGTGGAAGTAATTTGGACCCAGCTGCTGGTCTGCAACTTTGCAAACCAAATTCATGTAATCTTCGACGAATTGTAAATAAACTTACATTATTGCCTCGAACCTCTTGAAGCTGATTTCTTGTTTGCACTGATGTTAAATGACGATCCCGCAAAGCGTTGACTCATATAAAACGATCATCTAAGCGTAGTACTCTAGCCACATATTCATAATTCCGCCCATCTTCAACTAGAGCAACGGCTTTCGCACAATCTTCGACACTAAGAACCATGATTAATCATAGGTAAACAAACTGTAAGTGTCAATATGACATACTGATAACAGTCACCAAAGCCATATTGTCGTATTACAAAATAACTCACAAAATAATCATAATTTAAAAAGACCTAAATTGTGGGGGGCAAATTCATTTGGCTCTAAAAAATAAACCAAGGCATATTTTGACATAAAACAAAAAACAAAATGCTTAGGAGACATGGTTGCAATCTAAAAATAAGGTTTTACGATAATTCGCAAACGGAATTATTCCACAGGATGTTTCCAAGTTAGGATAATAAAACCACGTTTTAATTAACCCCGTACAATAAGTCAAATATAAAATTTTATCAAAAAACTGACTATACCAAATTAAAATTTATAAATTTATACACAGTGTGCTAAAAAAATCATCAAAATGGGCTAAAAATAAAAAAATTTAAATACTTTGAATTTGGCCAAAATTTTCTCCCTTGCGTTTTTTTTTTCATCTCCGTTGCATCTGAGTGTAATTATTTAGTCTCTAGTAATACATTTTGTAAAATAGTCATTTTAACTAATACACTTTGTCTTTGCAACAATTGTAAGACGTATTAATACTACTTTTATGCTACTATTTCTCATTATGGAAGGGAAGGTTGAAAGAAAAGGTTAGTAAAAATGCTTGTAGTTAAATAATGTAAGCGATTGGACAGGCATATGGACAAGTCCTTCATTGAGAACAGTACAAAATATACAGCACTTCGCCGAAATGATCGTCAAACTTGACCAATGCAGAAGGCATATTAAGCAGAACCCTACTTTATTGACTGTGGACTAGCATATGTTTTCTTTGTCCCAGCTCATTTGATATTAGACAAATATCGTCAAAAAATAAGTGTTTCTTATCCCTCGTGTCTTAAAACCGTCTTCTAAATGATAATAGTGAACATTTTTGATGACAATGGTTTTTGTCACACTACTTGATCTTAATTTATTAATTTATTGTTGCATTGGTTTGTATTGTACATGTTAATTTAAACCGTAATTTTTAAAAGTCTTATTCAAAATTTTTACTCTTCGTTACAGTAACAGAAAGGTAAACTGTTGTGTACTGTAACTCGAGCAAGCTACGTAGCCACGAACAAATTAGGAATCCTCAGTTCAAATTTCAATTAGACATACATATAATCGACATAGTATGAATATTATAATTCATTACTTACTTTAAAATATTAATAATTCTAGCTGCAGTGTTACCTAGTGAATTTTTTATGTTATGTAAGTGATATTGATTAAACCATATTTAAGCTTATTGGCATAGTTTACTAATATTTATAATAAAAGTGTATCGAAAACAGTGGCGGGGTGTGTGGTAGCAATACAGAGGGTTAGCTAATTGTGTTGTGTGTTGTTGAGCAGCACGAGGGGGGTGTTAACCCCACTGAGTCTATGACCAGGGCCCTCATTAGTGACGACTCTATTGCCCGACAAAGCGCCTTAGGCCCCGTCCAATTGGGGTACGTATCATTTTTCCACTTTAATCGACCTAAATGAATCACGATCACTTCAGATTTCTCTTTAAATACAGACCTGTAACACCATCCTTACTTTAACTTCATTTTTACCTTAACCATCCATATAAAACTGAAAATATTATGTTTTTATTACTTATTTTCTCGTTTAGTAACTTATTATGGCCACTGTACTATTGCTAGCAGTTTTTTACGTTAAGGAATTCGGATACCACTATTTGCCAAGTTAAATGTACTTCTTAAATGCGTTTCTTTAAAATGATTTTAAAAAATATGACACATTCGCGAGACATAGGCGTTACGTTTAATTTTGAAGGGGTGTAACACTTTCAATAATTTATTCATAAAAATGACAGTAATATGGAAAAAATCGTGGGTGCCTAATTACTTTATGGTATTTTCCCTATTTAAAAGTAAGTAGTTGTGAATCTGGAAGAGAGGGAGTTCCCAAATGACTGATATATGACTGTTTAAACTGTATCTATTCCTTTGGAATGTTAATATGTTATTTCTTTTTTTAAGTCAAGTATCTTTTTATTCCAAGTCCAATTTTTAGTCCACCAAATCTAAAATATAGATTTTGAATCCAATAAACTTGAAAAACTCCGGTTTTCAGATTTTGTGGATTCAACTTTGTAACAAGCAATGTCTGGATGTGAAAAATATCCAAATTCCTTTAAAAAATCTGCTAACTTGTTACCTTGGCCAAAGTTATAAGGGAATATTAAAGATTAATCATGTCATGTAATATAACTGTAAATATAAAAGTGTAACAATTCGAAAATTTAATTGAGGCATGAAAAATCTAAAAACCATATGTTAATAAATGCTATGGATTGTAATCTCTTGCGCAGATTAAGAAAGTAATTTAAAGATTCATAATACTACGGAACAAATGATTTTTTGTGTATTGAATTTTTTGTTGATTACTTTTAAAATGTTAAAAAAAAACAAACTTTTAATACATTAACGTAATAAAAAATATGTAAAAGCACAGTTTTGACATATTTTGTATCTTCTAGATAGTTTTACATAAATTAATGCTAAATAGATTCCAAAAAATGTAGCCACCTATCAGCGCCGCCACTATGCTGTCTTGGTGTCGCTTTTTCATGATTTTCCCGTCTTTGTGAAACCTTTCCCCCTGCTAGTCACTCACGACTTTAAAATTTTCCTTAAAAATTAACCCTGTATGTATCGGTCATAAACTATTTCAAGAACTGTGACACCGCATTTTCTAAAACATATTCAACATAATATCTACTAATATTCTGTAATTGGAGAATTTTCTATTGCCCAAAAATTCGTTTCCCAAGTGCCCGTCAAGTTTTCGCTTGTCTTATCAAAAGTTGAACTTTCTTCTAATCTCGATGATGCTGTAGCGTTTTTTTTTTGTTTGGCAAGACCCAATTTAATATATAGAGGTGTCTATGAAAATTTTTTCCTCTGGAAATTAACAGTTCAACGTTTTCTTTTTCTAGAACTAACGTGATTGTTACCAACCACTCGATTGTTATGTCGAATATAGGTTCGTCATCAGCTTGGCTGTTATGTAAACAGAAGAAATACGAATTTTCTAGTAAAAGCCCATCTTAAAATCACCACATGCGTCCCATGTACAACCATTAAAGTTAACACTTTGATATTTTCATACTTTTGCTTGTGCCGAATAGAAAATGGATTGGCTGCAAGCTTTTCCGTTACGAATTAAGGCTTCTGGCGTTTGGCTAGATTTTTCTTTCTCTATGACCAGGTTTAGGTCCACTAATAAGTCGCCTTGATAATTTTTAGATATTAACTGGCCATGAGAAAGCTGTAGGCGCGATGGGTACCGCGTTTGCTCACTCTGAACAACAAACGTAACCGTTAGACCACTTCAGTGCAGTGTTTGACGTTGTCTAAGCGCAATCAGAAGGAGTTTCTGCGTCATTTCGTGACCATCCAAGAAACGTGGAACCACTAATATTCACCAGAGACCAAGGAACAGTGAAAACAGTGGACTTCAGCTGGTGAACGTCCTTCGAAGACGAAGGCTGGCCCATCGGCCGGAAAGCTGATGGTTACCGTTTTCTGGGATTCACAAGCTGCGATCTTCATCGACTACCTGGAGGACAAAACGGTCTCAGGACTCTACCATGCCGAATTGCAGGAAAAACGATCCCATTTAGCGAAGAAAAAGAGCTACGAACTGCGGTCCCAGCCACGGTATTCTCAAAATTTGACCCCGTGCAACTTATTTTAGTTTTCAAACTTGAAAAAGTATTTTCGAGATGACGTATTTTTCATACGGATTAAAGAGGTTGGAGGATCGATGGGTAAAGTGTATTGAGCTAAAAGGAAACTATGTTGAGAAAGAAATCGCTGCTGTTCAGTCAGTTTCAGTTTTTCTGAATTTTTTCCCTTATTTGTTATTCCTTATCTCCTTACATTTTATCTATCTATACAGCCCTTGCTGTCCAATTTTGGACATAGGCCTCCTCTTCCTTCTTCCACGTCTCTCTATTGTAGGCAGTTTGTATCCACTTCTGGCCTGCGTGTTTCTTCAAGTCATCTGACCATCGCATTTGTGGCCTTCCTCTTTTTCGTTTGTAACTATATGGTCTCCAGTGTATAATCATCTTATTCCATCTGTCGTCTTTCTGTCTTATGATATGTCCAGCGAACTTCCACTTAAGTTTTGCTATCTGCGTTAATACATCCTACAAATGTAGGAACATCAGATCCATGAACGAAGACACTAAAATCCACGAACTAGAGGAAGAACTGACTTACATTTTATACTGTCTTTAAAATGATTTCTTTAAATAGATATGAAGTGCAAGATTTAATATTACAAATTTAGAGAACGGTTGATTATGGTAGGTACATTACATGGCGAAGACGAAGCATCCTCGTAAATGTTTTAACGACTTTTTAAAGTCACGAGGATGTGTTAATTCGTGTGTTATATTGATTTTTATACGAGCAATTAAAACATATGATTTTTGGCTTTTCCCTGCCTCATTTACGAATCTTGCTACACATTTTGCTTGAATTTTGATAATAATGTATATTTATTAAAGAAAGTTTTTATTACAAATCTGTTTATGAGATGTAATTTTCAACAGAGGGGGCTCAGTATTATTTGTATATAAATATATTTGCTTCTATAAAAATTTGAATAATACTATTGCCAAAATATACACACTGCAACCTCATGTGCTCGAGAAAAATCCTCAACGTTTGTGCAAAAAATCATTGGTAGCTGCTGTGAAGTTAATCTCAGATATTGTTAAATTATATGCTACAACCTTGTTTTGGGTACAATGGACATCGATATTTTAATTTAATTAAAATTAAGGAACCTTTAAAATCACTCATATATTCCATATATCCGGAACTGCGTTTATTAAGTTGTTTAAGATATTTTTGTACTGTAAGAGGCTTTATTAAGATCTCTCTTTTTTGAAATCTCAGCATATCTAAGGTTCACAATACATACGCTGTTTCCACCATGGTTTTTCATATCCTCTTTTATGTCATTTTGGTTATGCTTTGCAATACCATAGTGATTTGTTCCGGGTATAAAAAGATCGAAACCAGATTGGACAGATAAACTTTCTCATTTAGTCAGATATAGAAACCATAAGATGGTCGGTCTATGGATAGCTGTTATCAGTGCGGCGATTGATTGTTTTTACTACGTATTTCCGTATATTTTAGGAATCAAAAACTGGTAAAGATAGTGTTTTGTTTTAATAATAAATTTAGCAATCGAAACATTCTATAGACTAATTTGATAACTATAGCGTTAGGTATATATAATGGCGTGATGAATACTCTCTAGCGGCAGGTCCACATTGTTACCTTCGTAAGTCTGCTGGTCAGCATCTTTTTAGTCTTCTATTGACTATATCTTCTATGTTCAAGGTTCTAGGTTCAAGAAGTGGATGGAATAGGTTATTGCTGTGATTTTCTAGTTTGCCATGATGCTGGATGCTTCTGTCCTTTATTTATCTTTGACATAAGATACATCAGTCGTCGTGCAACGTGTGGTTTGCATCTACCAGGAAGCAACATTGCAAGCAAAAATCCCAAATGGTGCTTACATAAACTTAAATTCGTTTGTAATACAGTTTTAAGATTATACTGATAATTAGTTTTCTTTTGTCGATAACATATTCATTCCATGTAAGTTGACGTAAACTGTCTTGGTTGCACTTATTTTTATTGTCCTTTTATGGATCGATATTTGAAGGTTTTCTAGGTGGTCCTGTAGAATCTTTGAAGCGACTCCGGATCAATATGATATGCTAGTATTGCGGTATCAGCAGCAAAAGTTTCTAAAACTGTATGTCTGTTTGTTGGTAGATCTGTAGTGAATAGTACATAAAGAAGTGGTCCAAGGTTACTTCCTTGCGATACACTACCTTTTATATGGAAGTTTTTGAATGTTGGTTCATTGATTCATGCTATACGATACGAATTATCTATTAACCATGTAGGATTTTAGTAGTTCTATGTAAGTTATGGGCAGATATTTTTAGTTTTGAAGAACAGATCTGAATGCAAAACTCAGCCAGTTGCTAATATGAATGACTGATGTAGAGTACTTTTCCGTCCAACGCTAAGTCGACTTTTTCTTGGCTTAACATATATGTATTTGTTGGACAGTTGACTGCTTTTTTAGGAAACCAAACTTGTGTAGCATCCAGTCCTCCTTTCCATCCATCAGCATTGATTGGAATGCTGTAGGAATAAAGTGTCATTCATCATGATCATTATGTTTACCTTTCATAATTACCTGTTTTTCTCATATGTTATGCATATATCTTTATAGGTATATAATATCTAGTCTAACCATTTCTCAACATCTCTTCTTTGGTCATCCTCTGGTCTTCGTTGCAGGAACATGTATTCCTTGTTGTGTTTTTTTTCTGTTTGCCACTAATTATTCACTTCCATTATTCTCATTATGTGAATATTTGCAAGGCGTTATTAACCTTGCAATAATTTTTCAAACTTCACTTAAATTATCGATAATTCTTTATCGCAAAATGATTAGCGCTAGTCTGGTAATTTTATTGAGTGGTAAATTATTTAACAACAATTTACTTTTATCTTAAACAAACTTGGATCGGTAATGGGATATGTAAATGTGCATAATCAATTATTGTTTACACAGCATAAACGTTCTTGCCTTGAATTTACTTTCGTTCAAATTATTTATTAGATTGCTTTAGAATTTGATTTTAATAACTTACTTCCTACTTATAGAATAATTATTAGTCTTAAAAGTCATAAAGGAGCGGGTTATGAGTTCAAAGGGTTTTGTTGAATGTATCTTAAAAAGCCGGATCCAACTTAATATTTAGTATACCTGTCTTTACTTGCCATCTTTATTGAGATAATATTGACAAATAAATGCTTCGTCATTATGATTTTCTTAAAAACTTGTGAGCTGACAATTAAAATCTTCGTCAGTTTGACCTAAAAGTCTGATCAGACAATAAAACTCTTCGTCAGTATGCCTTTCTAAAAAGCTGATAAGCTGACACTTAAAACTCTTCGTCATCAGGATTTTCTAAAAAACTGATAAGCTTATATTATATTATACCCTTTTTATAATCTGTGGTCTACAGAAACCTCTCGCAAAATGCTCTAAAATATTTAGGTTATATAGGGGCGAAATATAATTAGAATAGAAAAAATATTAAATCTTCTTTTTTAACTACCGTCTCCTTTAAGAAGGTCTCATATCATTGCGGTTATATTTACCTTTGATACTGCTACTCTAAACAGATCAACGTACCATTCTCTCAAATTGTTTAGCCAGAAAATAGTCGTCTTCCTATATTTTTTTCTACCAGTATATTTCCCTATATAATGATCTGCGACAACACATATCTCTCTGCCCTCTCATGACATGACAAAGATACCGCAATGTCTTTGTTTCAATTGTATTCAAAACCTCTTCCTTTTTTATTCTCTTCAAAACGTCGTTGTTCGTAACATTATAAGTTTACATCCCAAAAGCTTCTATTCTGTTGCTAATATATTTTTTTATCTTCCATGTCTCCATTCCATACAATAAAACCGAAAACACGTAACACTTCAGTATTCGTACTTTGAATTGCCAGTTCAGATCATTGCTGCAAAGCATTTTTCTCATATTATTAAATGTTGATGGGGCTTTTCCTATTTTTGATTTGATTTTTTTTATAATCGTTGCTTTAGATTGCGTTCTGATTTCGGCCTTGAGTTCGTCCTTAACCCATAACCTCTCTTATTGTTTCTTTAATATGGTATTGAATTTCGTATTTTTCGCTATTATATTATCTTCGGTACTATCTACAGTTTTATCGATCAAAACCTGCAATTTTTTAACCGACTCTACGTATACTAACGTATCATCCGCGTATCTGATATTGATAGGTTCTTCGTTGACTTTAATTTTCCAATTGATGTTTCTTTTAGTGCTTTCTGAACTATCTCTTCTGGATATAGGTTAAAGAGCAACGGAAAAAGTATGAATCCCTGCCTTACCCATCGTTGTATTTCTTCTTTATCTGTCAGTTCATTACCAATCTTTACAAAACCAACTTGATTAAAATACTGGATATTATTTTAATGTCTTCCATATCCAGATTGTTATCTCAAAGTAATTGTTGGACGTGGTTGTCTGACTTTGTCGAATGCCTTGTTGCAATCAAGGAAACATACATGTAAAGGCTGGTTAACATCCATACATCTTTGTGCCAGTACATTAAATTTAAATAAGACCTCGCTTATACACATTGCATTTCTAAATAATAAAACACTAACACTTTATTGCTTTTCAAAAATATTTTTCCCTGTGCATATTGGCGAGTTTATTAATCGTTATTGGTTGTTGTGTAATTTTATTTTTGCACTTTTTGCTCAGAAGCCAATATTTCTTTACGATAGTATAAAAATCTCGCCTGATTGCGAATTCTGTTGGTTTTGTAGTTGTTGTATTGGTAATTTCAATTAGTATTTGCTTTCTCTTCAACGGCGCTACAGCTCAAGTCGGACCCTGGCCTCTTTCAGCATTCGCCCCCCAAGAATCCCTTTCCTCAGCTGTTCTCCCACTTCGTATATCCACCTTTTTCTTGATCTTCCCACTGGCCCACGCCACGTCTCACTATAGTTCCACTAAGAAGCGTTTATTGTTTTTTCTGTCGTGATCCAGGTTTCAGCGCCATATGTGGCTATTGGTCGTATGATGATTTTATATATTTTGAACTCTACTTCCCTATGGATGTCTTTGGATCCAGATACCTGCGACAGAGAGAAGTATGCTTTGTTAGCAAGTATTATCCTTTTCCGTATTTCCTTCTCCTCGCTGTCGTTCTTAGTTATCTGTTCGCCCAGGTATGTGAGCTGTTTTACAACTTCAATATTTGCCTCATCTTTTATCTAATTTTGTAAGGTTAGTTTTTTTTTACTTGTATTAGGGCTCTAGTTTTATCTACATGTTATGTAATTACTTTTGCGTTTTTTTTTTAAGTTCCACATAAAGTGTTGCAATGTCTCTCACGGTTCGGCCCATCAAATTTACATAATATGCGTACTTCGCAGTCTGTTTATACTTATTAAACAATATATGTTTTGGATTTACATTCAGATTCCGAGCCAGCCCACATCCCTTTCCCTTGTTATCTGAAAGGGATCTGTCAGTTGGTTTTGGACTCGAACTTTCGCATTTGTGTGACGCATGGTAGCTTGAACTAATTTTACTAATTTACTTGGTATAACAAATTTCCAATTAGTATTGCTGATTCTAAATCTTTAGTGTTGGTAATTTTAATTGTTATAAAACTTATCCTTGCATCTCCAAAATACTAATAACTAGAACAACCTGAAAATAAAAATTTTACTTTATAAAAAATCTTCGATTTTTACGGAAGAGCGTCTTAACAAAGATTTTAATTATTTCTACCTTGGAATATCAAACTATAGTATATTCAATGTCACTTATTATAGGCTGAAAAACACATAAGAACCAAGAGTTTTAGAATAATATTCTACTCCCAAATTTTTATTTGTATTTTTTAAAATTGCTTTCAGAATTATTATATTGACTAATGGTCTTGGAGAAAAGACATTTAATAAATTTCCTTGTATAATTTCGGTTTCATATCCTGTGGTGGTAATTTCATTTTCTGTTATAATTGATATGACTTTTGATGATGAATAATTATTACAAACAAGTTTATCTAAAATGTTAACACTTAAAGCTAAATAAAATACTTTGAAGATACATACAGCAGCTACCAATAACTTGCCATTGTAGGATATTTGTTGAACATATTATTACAATTCATTATACCGCTAGCCAAAAATAGCTTTGTTTTTCATCTTGCACATATTCTCTGCACTCATACATTCATAAACATTAGCACAAAATGATATCCTTGATGTAATAAACTCTATAACATACATACTTTTAATAGTTTCCCGGAAAAACAGTATGACTCGGAGGAATACTTCCCATGGTCAGTATTATTTTTTTTTTTATTTTAGCTAGTGTAATACTTTTTTTATATTAGCAAAAGTACTTTTAAGTTTATGTTTTTAATGCTGCCAAATTGTACTGTCGCATCTTATTTCCTTACCTACCGCTAAATTTTTGTGTACCTTTAATGTTTATAATTAAATTGCCGTCATGTGCTGAGAGAACTACAGATTTTAATCTAAATTCGGAAATAGGAACATTTTTATATCGATATTATATTTGTATATTTGTACAGCTTGCATTCTTTGTTGTTAAGTTTTTCATTTATATAAAGACAGATATTCAATTTTATTTTATGTATATAGCTTCGTCGCTGGAGTTATTTTGAGAGAAAGGATCCCGGCGTTCGAAAGAATGCTGTGGAGAGCGTGCAGAGGGAACGTCTTCTTGAGACAAGCTGAGATCGAGACTCCCCTAGAAGATCCAACAAGTGTAAGTATTCGATATTGATTTACACAACAACATTGTAATGTTATTTGTAACGCTACAAATTTATATATTAGACTAACTCCTATAATTTAATTTATCTGTATTTATATGGTCCCCTTCAATGCCTGGAAATTTATCGATGTCCTACGTCTCGCCTCGAATGTTCGAATTATTCTACGAACGTCTAGCTAGATTTGTGCTTTGCAGATCATCGAACGCCGGACTGATGTTCGATAGGCAAGGAGCTGGCGTAACAATATACTAAATAAATAAAATCCTTCACACAAGATATTCTGGTTACTACAATCTGAGCAGATAGATCAGTGTTCAGTTATTTTATAAAATTATTAAAAAGGGGTCATTTGAGCTATAATTTCATTCTTTACTGTTTCTATAGAGTCTAGCCTAGTTACAGTAATAATATCGCTTTTAAGCTACGGTTTGTTCGAATAGTGCGCAGCGCACGGCATACACGTAAAGCAGAATCTGTTGTACGCGACTCACTGCAGTTTTGGGTGAGTCGGTTTGTTAGATCTCGCGCTTAAAACAAGTTTAGAAATTAGTTTCACGTTTGTCTTCTAGGTTATACGTTTAGAAAACTGAATTTTCGCAAACTTAACGCAATAATTTTATTACTCCAGGAAGAGGAAGAAGAAGAAGAGTTGATAATGTCAAATCTAAATAAAAGAAATAAAAATGTAAACGAAATTTTTTAATGTCGTAATACAGAAGGTGCTTTTAAATTAACAGTCGAAAGAATATCGTTTCAAAATGAGGAAAAATTTCGAGAATATTTTAGTCTCTCCAGAGATTTATTTGGAACTGTCTTACAATTTATAAGTAATGATATTACTAAAAAACCCTACAACAGAAGACATCACTTAATTATAACAATAATAATAACTATATAAAAATTATAATTTCGATATAGACGTGTACGCTGTAAGCTCAGCTGAACGTTTGCGTCCAAATCAAATCGCAATTGATTCTAGCGCACACCGTCGACGTACACTGCTATCGCACTGCAGCCCGCGCAACTAAGCAGAACCTAGCAAACCGTTATCATAGAGAAGCATTCCTTCGATTTTGACGAACGTGCGCGGCGTTCGACTGACTGTGAGTTATGCGTCGCTCACTGTTCTAACAAACCATAGCTTTAGTGTGTTCATTAAACCGCACTATGCTCTGCTTTCACACTTCAGGTCTGTATGGATGAAACTGTTTCCTACGTACGATTGAGCATCATAACTGTTCTGAGAACCCTTGATTACTTTAATCCTGTTATCGATGGATAGTTTAAATTTTTTTTCCTATCATCTAACAGAATTTTCTAATTTTGGGATTTAGTTTTTCTCTCTTCTTTTTTATACGGTTTTTCCAACCCAGTCTCTTTTGAGAACCGTTTTGAGAATTGATAAAAGATGGAGGAAATATTTACATCAAAATTTGTTTGACATTATTCTGAGAATATTGCAACAACAGAAAATACCTAGGAAATGGAATGGAAGCGTTATAATACCCATAAGGAGGGAGATAAAGAACAATTTCGAAAGTATAGAGGCATATCGCTTATTAACACAGCGTATAAAGTTTTATCAATTATCTTGCTATCTTTCTTGCTTGAAGGCCAACAATAGATCAAATATTTACGATCCGACAAATATGAGAAAAAAACTGGGAATTCAACCGAAATGTACACCAAATTTTCTTAGATTTCCAACAAGCATATGATTCGATAAAAAGAAGTAGACTATGGCTAGCAATGCTAGAAATGGGAATACCAATAAAATTATGGAGCTAACTCAAATGTGCGTGACGGACTCATATGCACAGGTAAAGATAGTAAACAGAACATCGATGCCATTTATCATAACATCAGGGCTTCGACAAGGAGACCTCTTATCACCGTTGCTATTCAATTGAGCCTTAGAAGTCGCTTATTCTACAAGAGACGTGAGAGAGGGGTTTTCACAACTCGAGGAGGAGACATATAAAAGCTAACCGGATAAGATGGGCAGGTCATGTGGTAAAACAGAGGAAGACAGAGTCCTAAAGACAGTGTTTTTTGAGAGACCATCCCAGAAAAAGATGAAAGGATGATGTCGAAGTT